>NW_011494799.1:2988653-2996496 GCF_000754665.1 Bison bison bison | reverse complement strand
ATGGCTGCAGTCACCATCTGCAGTGATTTTGGAGGCCCCAAAAATAAAGTCTGACACTGTTTCCACTGTTTCCCCATCTATTTGCCATGAAGTGATGGGACCAGATGCCATGATCTTAGTTTTCTGAATGTTGAGCTTTAAGCCAACTTTTTCACTCTCCACTTTTACTCTCATCAAGAGGCTTTTGAGTTCCTCTTCACTTTCTGCCATAAGGGTGGTGTCATCTGCATATCTGGGGTTATTGATAAGCCAGGCTTCAGCAATAGGTGAACCGTGAACTTCCAAATGTTCAAGCTGGTTTTAGAAAAGACAGAGGAACCAGAGATCAAATTGCCAACATCCACTGGATCATGGAAAAAGCAAGAGAGTTCCCAAAAAACATCTATTTCTGCTTTATTGACTATGCCAAAGCCTTTGACTGTGTGGATCACAATAAACTGTGGAAAATTCAGAAAGAGAGGGGAATACCAGACTACCTGACCTGCCTCTTGAGAAATCTGTATGCAGGTCAGGAAGCAACAGTTAGAACTGGACATGGAACAACAGACTGGTTCCAACTAGGAAAAGGAGTACGTCAAGGCTGTATATTGTCACCCTGCTTATTTAACTTATATGCAGAGTAAATCATGAGAAATGCTGGACTGGAAAAAACACAAGCTGGAATCAAAAATGCTGGGAGAAATATCAATCTTTAGCAAGGGAATTATATATTTTTTAAATTAATTACTACAATAAATCCAAAGAATGTCTTAAGGTTGTAAAAATTTTGCCAGACCCACTCTCACACTTTACATATTAGGATAACAGGATTAGAACTTAACAATAAAAAGATCCTACCCAACCCACTCCCATAATTTACATTCTAAGATATTAGGATTAGTCAGAAGGTTTTCAGGAAGGAGAAACTGTCCTGAAGCAGGATACATTGCTGTTATATAATCCCTAGCACAGAGTTTAAACTGAGTTGTTTGTTGTGTAATCATCAGTTCTGGGATTAAATAAAAAAACCATTTTATGTGACTAAGACTAAGGAATGTAGAGGGAAAAAAAAAAAATTTGTCCTTTCTTCCTCCTTGAGAATTCCAGACCCCTATCTCCTCCTCAAGAACCCCAGACACCTCTCTTAGGGATTCCTGGACTTTTTGTCGACCTGCCTAGGAACTGCCTCTCTCATTCCCCACTTTTCTTTTAGGAGAATTATGTTGCCAAGAGAAAGGAGCATCGTTTTCATTCCATAACTACTTCCTGCTGTTGAAGGACATCGTCCCTACATTGTTGAGGAAACATATTCTCCTAACCCTCATTTTGAGGGTCTCTGAATCAGGGGCCCCAGACAATAGTTGGAGGAATTTATGGCACTCTTAGGAGCTGGACAACAATTTGTAACTTAAAAGCTTTCAAACGGTTAGAAAGAAATCCAGTTACATAGTTACAGATGCAGGGAGCAAAGAGGAAAAACAGAACAATTAGAATTATTACAATTACGATAGTTTTCCACCGTGGGGAGCTAGTTAATGTTTCCCAAAGTGAGGTGACTGAGGATTTAGGAGAATACACAGCCTGAATCATCTTGTTCATGTGTTTAGTAAAATGAGTAACATTAGTACTCATACCTGGTATATATGTACAACATTGGGGATGAATAATAGTACAAGTTCCTCCTTGTGCAGCCATTAGAATATCGAAGGCCAATCTGTTTTGTAAAACTGACTTTCTCATTTGTATTTGTTCAGCATTAAGGACTGAAATAGCTTTTTGAGAATCTTGTAAAGCCTGTTGAGTAGTTAGTCAGAGCATCAACTCGTAACATAACATCTATAGTTCCCAGAGAGGGAATGAATATTGCAGCCAGATAATCATACCAGTGAAATACAGACCTTGCCCAGGGAGTTTTAAGGTGTGGCAGATTAGCAAGTTTCTCTGGAAGCTCTGAAAATATGAAGCCATGAGTTTAAGGTAAACCTCAGGTGCATCTCCCTATCCAGCCAGGGGGAAGCCATGCCCATAAGTAAGAGCCACATATCCAGTAGGTCCCATTTGGAGCAAACCAGCGTGACTGAGAGATCCAGTCCCAATCAGTACCTGGCCAGGCAAAGGGAGGACCTGAACTGGGATCAGAAAACACAGGAATGATAACATTGCATATTTCTTGAGGCATCCCAATTATTTCCATTCATTATTATTAAGTTGTAGGCTAACTTCTGGGGATGGCTTTATTTGTTCCCAGCATATGGCAGCGTTAGATAGTAGGTGTCCCTTTTCAGGAATTAACCATATGGTCTCATCCCATATTTGATAAACACCAGGTAGGAAACCACCAGATCTAGACCCATTTACCTTCTTATGTACAGCAAAATAGTCATTAAACCAAGATAATGTATAATCAAAGTTGAAAGTCCCATTAGGTGCATAGTTAAGGTACAAAGTGTTATAGCAGTCCATTTTAGGATTGCAAAATATCATCAGATTTTAAAGAGAGACATCACACGTGATTTTTGTTGGTAAAGATATTCACAGAGTTGAAGAAAGTCTTTTCCTTGAAATGGAGAAACCCACCATAGGAAGCCTTCAACTGATGAAGAGAACAGTGCTCCACAGACCCAGCAATTAGACCGATTATGGAGCGCAGAGTAAGAATGAGCCTAGGACAGGAAAGCATTGTCTTGAGGGTCAAACGGCAGGTTCAGAACTTTTGGAGTCAGCAAAGCAGGCCCACACAGATTATCAGACCCATCTGAAAAGTAAAAGGTGAAAGTATAGAGGATAAACACATAAAATGACATTGTTTAGTTTTGGTCAGGGTGCCACTTTTTAACTTGAGTGTGGTGCACCCAGGAATCAATTCCTGGCGCCTTGACAGCTGTGGGAGAAGAAAGAATAACCTGTTAAGGGCCTTCCCAGAGGGGCTTGAGAAATTGGCCTCCAGATCCCAAAGTCTTTATCAGGCCCTCGGTGCCTGGCTCAAACAGTGGCTTGTTTGACTCAGAGGCTGGGTCAGGAGTCACCTCCTGGAGTTTCCATTACGTCTCTTGAAAGGCTGAAAGCTGAGTCATATAGTTAATTCTAAGGCTTCACGGTCTATAACAAAGTTTGTGCATAAGAAGGGTCTTCCATAGATACATTCAAAGGGGGACAGTCCCTCCTTTTTAGGGGCAGTCCGAGCCCTCATTAAAGCTATGGGTAGAACTTTAAGCCAATTGTCCTGAGTCTCTTGAGTTAATTTATGCAGATGTCTCTTAATAATGTCATTAGCCTTTTCTACCTTTCCTGAAGATTGGAGTCTCCAGACACAGTTTAGTGATATTCTATTCCTAGAACTTTTGACATCCCTTGAGTTACAGCAGCTTTAAAGGTGGAGACACTGTCACCCTGGAGGCTCTGCAGCAGCCCAAACCTGGGAATAATTTCATGGATTAAAATTTTTATAACTACCTAAGCCTGTTCACTATGTCAGGGAAAGCCTTAATCCATCCAGAAAAGTGTCTACCCAGACCTGTAAGCAAGAAAACCCATTTGTTTTTGGCATATGAGTAAAAGGAACCACAGTCTCATTTATTATTTGTAAATCTTGAACTAGTCTCCATTTATCATTTGACTTTTTCACACCCCAAATTGGAATGTTGCATAGACTATTACAGGGAATTAATAGCTCCTGATCCTTTAAATTGTCAGTGATGGGTTTTAACCATTCCTTAACCTCAGGCTTTAGTGGGTACTGTTTTTGATGTGGAAATAGGTGAGGGTCTTTGAGTTTGATAATGACAGAAACAGCATTTTGTGCTTGGCCCACCATATTCCTATTAACCCACACTTTAGGATCTGAATTTTGTTCAATTAATGGGAGAGAAAGAGCAGGCTCCATATTCATGAAAAGAGAGGTCTGGACCTTGTTCAATATATCCTTCCCAAGAAGGGGTGAAGGAGACTTTGGGATGATCAGAAACTTGTGAGAAAAACAACACAAAGTCCCAGTTGCAGCTTAAAGGATGATTGAAATAACAGCGTTTGGCTCATCCTGAAGGTCCCATTCCAGTAGTGGACTGGGAAGAAAGTGGACTGAGGGCTTCAGTGAGCACAGAGAAAGTTGCCTCAGTGTCCAAAAGGAAATCGATGGATTGGCCCCCCACAGTTACTAATACCTGGGTTCCTCAGGTGTTATTAGGACAGGAGCTAGTGTGGGGGCTCTGGGCACATTTAGTCCTGATTGTTCTGAGAGCCTGACCCCTGGGTCCTACACCTCTGGGGGCATTCTCTCCTCTGTTGTGGTCCTTTACAGACTGGACAGGGGAGGTTTAGATGCCTGAGAGCAACTTTGCTTGAGATGCCCCTCCTCTGTACAGTAATAGCAAGCCCATCCCTTTTCACCTGGATCCCTCTGGGCATTTTTCTCTTCAGGCTGATTCATAGCAGTTTTCACAACCATCTAGAGCCTGGGCCTTTTCTTTGGTTCTTTTCTGTTGTCATTTTTCCTCCTTCTATTCTCTACTGTAATATACTGTCTGAGCCAGCTGCAACAGTTTTTCTAAAGACTGATTTAGTCTGAACGCCTGTTTTTGTAACTCACAGTGGATATCTGGAGCTGACCGAGGGAGAAATTTATCCTTTAAGATCATTTCTCCTCTGCACTTTCAAGATCAACATCAGTAAACTTGCAGAGAGCCTCCTGTAGTCTATCTAGGAATTTACCAGGAGTTTATCAAGAGTTTCCTTCTCTCCCTGTTCTATGTCAGCCAGCTTAACATAATTTAGAGGTTTAGTTCAAGCTCTCTTAAGCCCTTCAATAACGTAATTGAATAAGTGAGTCTGCTCCCATATCCTTTTCTGTTTGTGATAATCCCAATCCAGCTCTGCTATGGGAACTGCTTGGCTCCCCATAGGGAGGAGAACTATTTCATGTTCCCTCTTTCCCTTTGCCTCACGCTCAAGCCCTTCATCTCCAAAAGCAGTAGTTTCTTGCAAAACTCAAGCTATCAAGTCAGGATCCAAATTCTGTCCCAAGACAGTCATTATATCTCTCCAAGTAAGCTCATAAAGTAAAGTTAGTCCCATAAAGGCTTCTGTGTACTTTTCTGGATCCTCTAGGTAGTCTCCCAGATCTCTCTTTATCTGTTGTACCTCTGGGTAAGAAAAGAGCTTATGGATTCTTATAGATTGGTTATTTTTTCCCAGTGGGGTCCTCCTGAAGAGGCAGTAAGTTGTGTGGCTGTTTCTCAGCCCCTGTAGCTACCCTTCACTTATGTTCCCAGGGATAGATTAGAGAAACCTGCTTTTTCTCATCCTATCTTCCTTCTTCTCCTCTGTCTCATCCTTAGTTTTGGTTGTCTGTGCCTCCTCTACTTTGTCTGAGTTCCTATTGAAACCAAAGTAGTCTGAGGCTGCATTGGAACTGGGGTTGTTTGAACTTCTGTCGAGACTGAAGCAACCCTTCCTGGAGGGCTTCCTTGACCCTCAGCATGTTCTGTTGTGAGCCCTGAACACAGAGGCAGAGGCAGAGTAAGAGGACAGGAGGGAGCTGAAGGCTTTACATCCAAATCTGTACCCTGAGGACAGACCTTATGACCTTAGGACATAAGTCTGGCATATCTTGCAGAGAGAAAAAGAGTAACACATAAGGCACTTCTACCATTTCCATTGTCTTCTACAGAACCGGTCTAGTTGTAAAACAGTATCGTAACTAAGAGACCCTTCAACCGGCCATTGTCTACTGCTCTCCAAAGGATACTGTTGCCATGCAGATTTGCGAAAGAAAGTCAGGCATGTCTTCTTTAAACTCTGGGGGTCAAACTTATCCCAGTTTTTCAGGACACAATTCAAGGGTGTGAGTCTGGAACTTTGAGTACCTTGCATCTGTAAGAGAGAAAAAAGCGGTGAGCAGCACCTGCTTCCTTCCATCAGAGGCATCCCTCCCTGCTCTAGATGGGGGGGTAGATAGACTTTCCACCCAAGCTTTCCTTCCCTGGCCCGACTTGGTCTGTCCCTTACTGACGCAGGCGCATTACTCGTCCCTCCGACTTCTACCACTGAGGTGGAGTGGAGATGCACCAGGGGTAGACCTGCTGGCTTCCCAAATTGATTTCTAGCTTGATAGAACCATGACCTTTGTTTGATTTGCCAGAGTAGTTTCCCAAAATATTTCCCAAGCTAGTACTACTAGGGGAAGCATCCATCTTCCATGTGCCCATTCACATTCCTGAGTGTAGTCCTGACCAGTAGAAGCGATGTATCATTGCCACATCAGTAAGCCACTGGAGAGCTTTATCTAGTCCTCTTAGAGCTAGTACTACCAAAGGAAGAAACCCACTGTACTCCCAAACTGGGATTCCGAACCTATGTTCTTAGAAACCTCATGCTCGCTAGCAGCACTTCCATCCATATAGTTTAGAGGCACAGCTACGACAGGGTTCACTGGTTTCACTTAGTTACTAAACATACTCCTAGCAAGTCTGACTACCAAGCTTGGAGTCTAAATAAAAGTACATAGTAATGGCATGAATCACAAGTCCAGTGAAAGTCTAAGATCCAACAGATTAGGTTAGTAGTTCTAACTTCCCATGCAATTATGAAATGGTCAGAGACCAGGAAAAGCTGACTGAGAAAGGAAAGTTTGGCCAGCATGCTTTGCCCATCTCTGGCTGCTCCCCTCACAGGGACCTTGGGTATTTCTTGGCATTGGCAGGTCGGTATAAACCCCTGACAAGGCTCCCCTTTTGAGGGATCCCTTCAATCATCACGAGGCACCATGAAACCACAGAGCAGGGCTCATCATTTGCTTCACATAGGGCATGTCATTCATTCACACAAGCACACCGAAGAGTTAGTAAAGTAAAGCAGAAAACGTGTACACAGAGAAAGCAGAGAGGTTAGAGCTCTGAGTGTTCTTACTTTGTCCTAAACGTCCTGGAAAGATGATAGCTTACAGTGAATGGTGTCGGATTCATGATCTCTGAAGAATTTAACTTTGGGACCAGGGACCAGGCTCGATCACTCAAGAGCTTTTGTGTAGCAGTTTTATTAAAGTATAAAAAGGACAGAGAAAGCTTCTGACACAGACATCAGATGGGAGATGGAGAGTGCCCCACTCGCTAGTCTTTAGCAAGTGGATTATATACTTTTTAAATTAGTTATTACAATAAACCAAGGGAATGTCTCAAGGTTGTAAAAATTTTACCAAACCCACTCCCACAATTTACATTTTAGGATAACAGGATTAGAACTTAACAATATGAAGTGAAGTCACTCAGTCATGTCTGACTCTTATGATCCCATGTACTGTAGCCTACCAGGGTCTTCCATCCATGGAATTTTCCAGGCAACAGTACTGGAGTGGGTTGCCATTTCCTTCTCCAGAGGATCCTCCCAACCCAGGGATCGAACCTGTGTCTCCTACATTGCAGGCAGAAGCTTTACCATCTGAGCTACCAGGGAAGCCCTAACTTAACAATAGAAGGATCCTACAAGACTCACTCCCATAATTTACATTCTAAGATATCAGGATTACTCAGAAGGTTTACAGGAAGGAGAAACTGTCCTCAAGCAGGATACATTGGTGTTATATAATCCCTAGTACAGAGTTTAAACTGAGTTGTTTGTTGTGTAATCATCAGTTCTGGAATTAAAGAAAAAAAATTTATGTGACTAAGACTCTTGATGAAAGTCATAGTGGAGAGTGAAAAAGTTGGCTTAAAGCTCAACATTCAGAAAACGAAGATCATGGCATCTGGTCCCATCACTTCATGGGAAATAGATGAGGAAACAGTGGAAACAGTGTCAGACTTTATTTTTCTGGGCTCCAAAATCACTACAGATGGTGATTGCAGCCATGGAATTAAAAGACACTTACTCC
>NW_011494799.1:2983680-2988553 GCF_000754665.1 Bison bison bison | reverse complement strand
CAGAGACATTACTTTGCCAACAAAAGTCTGTCTAGTCAAGGCTATGGTGTTTCCAGTGGTCATGTATGGATGTGAGAGTTGGACTGTGAAGAAAACTGAGCGCTGAAGAATTGATGCTTTTGAACTATGGTGTTGGAGAAGACTCTTGAGAGTTCCTTGGACTGCAAGGAGATCCAACCAGTCCATTCTGAAGGAGATCAGCCCTGGGATTTCTTTGGAAGGAATTATGCTAAAGCTGAAACTCCAGTACCTTGGCCACCTCATGTGAAGAGTTGACTCATTGGAAAAGACTCTGATGCTGGGAGGGATTGGGGTCAGGAGGGAAAGGGGACGACAGAAGATGAGATGGCTGGATGGCATCACTGACTCGATGGATGTGAGTCTGAGTGAACTCTGGGAGTTGGTGATGGACAGGGAGGCCTGGTGTGCTGCAATTCATGGGGTCGCAAAGAGTCGAACACGACTGAGCGACTGAACTGAACTGAAGACTAAGGAATGTAGAGGAAAAAAAAAAAAAATTGTCCTTTTCTCCTCCTGAGAACTCCAGACCCCTCTCTCCTTAGAAACCCCTGGAATCTCTCATAGAAATTGACTCTCTCACCATCTTTGTGGATAGGGGGTCAAAAAAAAAAAAAAAGTGTGTCATCTCTGTAATTTGAGTCACAGCAGTTTTGACATGATGCTTACCCAGAATTGGTTGTTAAAAGGGGTAATGATATAAATTTATGCATTATTTTCAAGGATGCATTGAGAGACTGAAAGCTTATCCCATGGAGAAAAAACAAAACAAAACAACTTCAGCCATTTGATGTTTTAAAGTTGTTTTTACATGAATTACAGGGTTGGGTAGAAGCAGTGTCAGTCACAAAACCACACTCTTGTCTTCATCTAATTTTGTCTTAGCAGCTCTTTTAAACTGCTAAATCTGGTTTTCAAGGATGATGATTTTGTTTTGTGATAGTGTGAAACAGCTGCCGTGGTTTTGATGAGAGGCCCATTTTCCATTTTATATCTGCAAGATGTTGGCGACATCAGGCCCAGGGAATCAGGCAGCTGAGAAGCCTCTCATTGGAGAAAGCAGTAAACGCAGGACAAGGAATCTTTCTCAGAGGCAGCCGTTTCTTGAAATGAGAGGAGAGTGTCCAAGCAAAGCTCAGTTCATGCAGTCAGGGGCCAGGAACCAGCCTTTAGCGTGAGGAGCAGAGAGGTAACTCCAGGAAGGATGGGTTATGGATTGTTAGTCCTGGAAGAGAGAGGAAGCTGGGAAAGTACCCAACCTCAGCTCATCTTCTAGCACATTGGCCTCGATGCTTCTATACAGTTGTGGGTGCATCGCATCACAAACTCATGCTTTCAGCATGGGTCTACATGGAAGCAAAATCTAGAAACTCTGGGTTTCTGTCTCCTTTTTTAGCAAGCATGTAAGACAACCCTGGACCTGCATGTCTATGAGGCTGGAGCTGAGCTGAGTGGTGGCTCAAGACAGAACCTGATTTTTGGCTTACCACGGTCCTGGTGTGACCACCTCAAATCTGGACAGTCCTTGTCCAGCAGGAGCCAGTAAGGCAGTCCATTTCAGCCAGGGTCACCTGTGTGCATTGCTGCCCCCACCCTGCTCTCTGAGGAGGACTCATAGCCTGGAGCTTTAAACTTTTCCACTAATGGGACTTCTTTCTAGCAACCATCAAATTGGAAGGTTTGAAAGGGTTTGTTATTTTTTAGTTGCGAGGTCATGTCTGACTCTTTGCGACCCCATGGACTGTAGCATGCTGGTCCCCTCTGTCTTTCACTATTTCCCAAAGTTTGCTCAATCTCATGTCCATTGAGTCAGTGATGTTATCCAACCATCTCATCCTCTGTCACCCCCTTCTGCTCCTGCCCTCAGTCTTTCCCAGCATCAGGGTCTTTCCTAATGAGTTGGCTCTTCATATAACGTGGCCAAAGTATCAGCCCTTCTTATGAATCTTCAGGGTTGATTTCCTCTAGAATCGACTGGTTGATCTCCTTGCCGTCCAAGGGACTCTCAAGAATATTCTTCAGCACCACACTTTGAAAGCATCAATGCTTCAGTGCTCAGCCTTCTTTATGGTCCAACTCTCACATCTGTACATGACTACTGGAAAAATCATAGCTTTAACTATACAGACCTTTGTCAGCAAGGTGATGCTTCTGCTTTGTAATACTCTGTCTAGGTGTCATAGCTTTTCTTCCAAGGAACAAGTATCTTTTAATTTCATGGCTGTAGCCACTGTCTACAGTGATCTTGAAGCCCAAGGAAAGTCTGTCACGGTTTCCATGTTCCCCCCACCTATTTGTCATGAAGAGATTGGACAAGATGCCATGATCTTAGTCTTTGAATGTTGAGTTTTAGGCCAGCCTTTTCACTCTCCTCTTTCACCTTCATCCAGAGGCTTTTTAGTTCCTCATTGCTTTCTGCCATTAGGGTGGTATCATCTGCATATTTGAGACTATTGATATTTCTCCTGTAATGTTGATTCCAGCTTGTGATTCATCCATCCCAGCATTTCACATGATGTACTCTGCATGTAAGTTAAATAAGCAAGGTGACAATATACAGCCTTGACATACTCCTTTCCCAATTCAGAACCAGTCTGCTGTGCCATGTCCAGTTCTGTTGCCTCTTGATCTGCATACAGGTTTCTCAGGAGATATGGCTTTTCTAGTATTCATGTACAGATGTGAGTGTTGGACCATAAAGAAGGCTGAGCACCAAAGAACTGATGCTTTCAAACTGTGGTGCTGGTACTCCCATCTCTTGAAGAATTTTCCATAGTTTGTTGTGATCCACACAGTCAAAGGCTTTAGTGTAGTCAACAAAGCAGAAGAGAAGGGTAGAGCTAAGGGAAGAGGAGACACATTTATAGCTCAGCAGGTAAGAAGCAGTACTGCTATCCTGGCTGCTAAAAAGGTAGGCAGAATGTGCTCCCAAAATGCATACGTTGAGACCCATTCCCCAGTGTGATGGTGATGGAGGTAGGGCCTTTGGGAAATGAGATCATGAGGGTGGAGCCCCCATAAATGGGATTAGAGTCCTTAGAAAAGGGCCTCCAGACAGCTCCCTGCCCCTTCCTCCATGTAACAATATGGCAGGAACACGGTGGTTTATGAACTGGGAAGTGGGTCCTCACAAGACACCCAACCCACTGGGAGCTTGATCTTAGACTTCCTAAACTTCAGAACGATGAGAAATAAATGATTGTTGTTTAAAACAAAACAAACGAAAATGTATTCTCCTCCGACTTTGGTTGGCAAATAGTTGTCTTTCTGAGAGCTGGGAAGCCTAGCCTGCCTGCACCAACACAGCCCTCCTGCTTCTGCTTCTCCCCCTGGAGACTGGTTGACATCTAGCACAGCAGGGGCCGCCCAGAAGCCTGCTTCAACATGAGAGTCAGCCATCAGTGCAGATTAGGCTGTCTGAGGAGGCGTTACAGATAGCTGTGAAAAGAAGAGAAGTGAAAAGCAAAGGAGAAAAGGAAAGATATTCCCATGTGAATGCAGAGTTCCAAATAATAGCAAGAAGAGATAAGAAAGCCTTCCTTAGCGATCAATGCAACGAAATAGAGGAAGGCAGCAGAATGAGAAAGACTAAAGATCTCTTCAGGAAAACTAGAGATACCAAGGGAACATTGATGCAAGGATGGGCTCAATAAAGGACAGAAATGATATGGACCTAACAGAAGCAGAAGATATTAAGAAGAGGTGGCAAGAATACACAGAAGAACTGTACAAAAAAGATGTTCAAGAACCAGATAATCATGATGGTATGATCACTCACCTAGAGCCAGACATTCTGGAATGTGAAGTCAAGTGGGCCTTAGAAAGCATCACTACAAACAAAGCTAGTGGAGGTGATGGAATTCCAGTTAAGCTATTTCAAATCCTGAAAGATGATGCTGTGAAAGTGCTGCACTCAATATGCCAGAAAATTTGGAAAATTCAGCAGTGGCCACAGGACTGGAAAAGATCAGTTTTCATTCCAATCCCAAAGAAAGGCAGTGCCAAAGAATGCTGAAAGTACCACACGACTGCACTCATCTCACACACTAGTAAAGAAATGCTCAAAATTCTCCAAGTCAGGCTTCAGCAATACATGAACCGTGAACTTCCAAATGTTCAAGCTGGTTTTAGAAAAGGCAGAGGAACCAGAGATCAAATTGCCAACATCCACTGGATCATGGAAAAAGCAAGAGAGTTCCCAAAAATCATCTATTTCTGCTTTATTGACTATGCTAAAGCCTTTGACTGTGTGGATCACAATAAACTGTGGAAAATTCGGAAAGAGATGGGAATACCAGACCACCTGACCTGCCTCTTCAGAAACCTGTATGCAGATGAGGAAGCAACAGTTAGAACTGGACATGGAACAACAGACTGATTCCAAATAGGAACAGGAGTACGTCAAGGCTGTATATTGTCACCCTGCTTATTTAACTTCTATGCAGAGTACATCATGAGAAACGCTGGGCTGGAAGAAGCACAGGTTGGAATCAAGATTGCCGGGAGAAATATCAATAACCTCAGATATGCAGATGACACCACCCTTATGGCAGAAAGTGAAGAGGAACTCAAAAGCCTTTTGAAGCATGTGAAAGAGGAGAGTAAAAAAGTTGGCTTAAAGCTCAACATTCAGAAGACTAAGATCATGGCATCTGGTTCCATCACTTCAAGGAAAATAGATGGCGAAACAGTGGAAACAGTGTCAGACTTTATTTTTCTGTGCTCCAAAATCACTGCAGATGGTGATTGAAGCCATGAAATTAAAAGACGCTTACTCCTTGGAAGGAAAGTTATGACCAATCTAGATAGCATATTCAAAAGCAGAGACATTACTTTGCCAACAAAGGTCTGTCTA
>NW_011494799.1:2972638-2983514 GCF_000754665.1 Bison bison bison | reverse complement strand
CAATCCATCCTAAAGGAGACCAGTCATGGGTGTTCATTGGAAGGACTGATGCTGAGGCTGAAACTCTAATACTTTGGCCACCTCATGCGAAGAGTTGACTCATTGGAAAAGACTGATGCTGGGAGGGATTGGGGGCAGGAGGAGAAGGGGATGACAGAGGAGGAGATGGCTGAATGGCATCACCGATTCGATGCACATGAGTTTGGGTGAACTCTGGGAGTTGGTGATGGACAGGGAGGCCTGGCGTGCTACAATTCATGGGGTTGCAAAGAATCGGACTTGACTGAGCAACTGAACTGAACTAAACTGAACTGTACCTGACTAGTTGTTGAAAGTGAAAGTGAAAGTGAAGTCGTTCAGTTGTGTCCGACTCTTTGCAACCCCATGGACTGTAGCCTACCACACTCCTCTGTCCATGGGATTTTGTAGGCAAGAGTACTGGAGTGGGTTCCTTCTCCAAAGGATCTTCCCAACCCAGGGATCCAACCCGGGTCTCCCACATTGTAGGCAGATGCTTTACTGTCTGAGACACCCATTAGTTGTTAATATTTTTAAAGTCACCCCTGAGTTAGAAACTAATGAAATCACCTATTACTTGGAGCATTTCCAGAGTCTGATTGCTTCTCCCCACTCTTCTCCCCTATCCTGAGGACGTCCTGCCATCCACTCCCTCCTTACTTTGTGTCTTATTGGAATGTCTTCCTTTCCAGAAGTTACAGGCAGCTGAACAGCAGTAGGCTAAACTGTTATGGAGATCTTAAGCTGCTGGATCATTACAAGCTGAAATTGATTACAACTGAGTTGGAGAATTTCAGAATGAGAGAACATGGTACATGAACAAGGCTGGAAATTTTGGTATTTTTTAGTATGTGTAGGGTTTTGTGCTGATTCCTGCCTTGTCCCTTTTGTGCCAGTAATATTTGTTGTATCCAAAGTAATGTAGGTTCCAATTATTCTTTTTCCTCCCCTTTTTTTAGTTCATTAAAGAGGGTGTTGTTTTTTTTTTTCTTTTTATTAAGCTTCTAAGAGGCATTTGCTTTCCTTTTAAAAAATGTACAGTTATTTTTATCTCATGCCATGGCTACGTCACATGGCATGCTGGATCTTATTAATAATTCTCCAATTAGGGACAGAACCCTTGCCCCTGCAGTGGACACACCAGTCTTAACCACTGGACCACTAGGGAAGTCCTGGCGTTTGTTTCCTTTTCACTAAGTAATTGTAATTATATTTTCAAGGTGACAAAACAGTGCTTTAAAAATGATCTGACAGAAGTGAGCAATTTTGGCTCAAAATCATTGCACACTTTTTTGATATATGTTAGCCTCTTCTTGCTCTTTTAATCATCATGTTTGTGGTTCAGAGAATACTTTCCTCCAAGCAGTTTCCATTTTAATCACTGTCAGATTGAAGCTATGAGTGTGCCTTAACACACGTAAGGGTGTTAGATTTTGAGTCAATAGATTCTAGATTAATTTTTGTCATTGATTAAACTGAGTGACCTAGGAAAAATAATCTTATGTCTAAAACTGCTCATCTATGAATTAACAGGATTGGGATAAATGATAATCTCAACTTACAGCTCTAAGGTTCTAGAATTCATTGATGTTATTTTCCTGTTGTAAGAGTAGCAATTATTAGCATGTACAATGTTTTCTATAAATCATCTCACTCGAGCCTTATAGACATGCAAACAGGTAAGCAAGATGAATAAAGGATCCTCATCAGCTTAGAGCCTAAAAAGAATAAAAAAAAAAAAAAACAATTAAGAAATTCATGAATTACCCTTCTGAATTACCCACTCCAATTTCAAACACTGAATGTCGGTTTATGGAAGTCATTCTTTCTGCCTCCATCACAGGTGTTAGCATCAGAATGTGTTGGCTGAGCTCGGCATCCTGGTGTGAAATGATGGTTACGCAGCAGCTAGTTGTTAAACATATGTGTTTGTGTGTAAACATAATATGTATGTAAACACAGTAGGAGGTAGCAGGGGGTGTAGTCAAGCAGGAGCATGAATAAGAGAAAGAACAGAATTACCCATTAGCTTTGAGGAGAAAAGAAAAACACCTAACATCTATTAACTGTCCAATGTATGTTGCTTGTGTTATCTTAATTAATCTTCACATCAATCCTATGTGAAGTACACAGTCACTTATCCATTCTACAGATGGCAGAAATCTAAACTCAGAGCAGTTAATTGGGTTACGTTATCATTGGTTGGAGTCAATATTTATATACCAGCATGCCTTTCCATGGCATCCTTAAAGCAATTCATTTACTCTTTAACCCATTCAGTTAACAAATTTTTATTGAACACTTAGTATGTGTCAGGGCTTCTCTGGTGGCTCAGACAGTAAAGACTCTGCCTGCAGGAATCCTGGATTTGATCCCTGGGTCAGGAAGGTCCCCTGGGAAAGGGAATCGCTATCCACCCCAATATTCTTGCCTGGAAAATCCCATGGACAAAGGAGCCTGGCAGGCTACAGTGCTTGGGGTCACAAAGAGTTGGACATGACTGAGTGACTAACACTTTCACTTTTCACTTTAGCATGTTTTAGGCTTTGTGCTAGGCAGTGAGCAAAACTCAACACCAGAACAGATCTCTGCCATTCAGGGTTTACAAATTCTACATTCTTGATATCTGTGGCTTCTATGGAGGTAGGATGTGGTAGGGATAAGAGGTTAGGGAGAGAATGGGATCAGAGGCATGCTGATAAAACCTGTGACAATAGGATCTTGGGGGCAGTGGGGAAGCCCTGATCTGTTGTTACTGTTCAGTCACTCAGTCGAGTGCAACTCTTTGCAATTCCATGGACTGCAGCATGCCAGACTCCCCTGTCTTTCACTATCTCCTGGAATTTGCTCAGATTCATGTCCATTGAGTCAGTGATGCTATCTAACCATCTCATCCTCTGCTACCCTCTTCTACTGTTGCCTTCAATCTTTCCCAACATCAGGGTCTTTTCCAGTGAGTCGTCTCTTTGTCAAAATGTTGGAGCTTCAGCTTCAGCATCAGTCCTTCCAATGAATATTTAAGACTGATTTCCTTTAGGGCTGATTGGTTTGATCTCCTTGCAGTCCAAGGGACTCTCAAAAGCCTTCTCCAGCACCACAGTTCGAAAGCGTCAATTCTTCAGCACTCAGCCTTTTTTATGGTTCAGCTCTCACATCCATACATGACTATTGAAAATGCCATAGCTTTGATCGATTCATAGCACTTGACAATTTCTATGTATAGATGTTCCCAAGATAACTTATCTCAATTAATGCCATGACATCACTGAACACAGAGAGGAGATACAGACAATGTCCTGAGCTGTATATGCTAGCTCCCACACACTGCTGGGCACAGTACAAGTAAAATAAAAGAAAAGGACTTCTAACAACTAAAATAAGGATATCTGACTTCCCACAGGCACAAGAATATCTAATATTGTAGAGAGCATTATGATTTATTAGATTTTTTTCTATTTATTTATCGTGTGTAATCCTGACAACCCCATGGGAAAAAAGCATTTTAAAAATTTAGTTTTATATTGGAGTATTTGAACTGTGGTGCTGGAGAAGACTCTTGAGAGTCCCTTGGACTGCAAGGAGATCCAACCTGTCCATTCTAAAGGAGATCAGCCCTGGGTGTTCTTTGGAAGGAATGATGCTAAAGCTGAAACTCCAGTACTCTGGCCACCTCATGCGAAGAGTTGACTCATTGGAAAAGACTCTGATGCTGGGAGGGATTGGGGGCAGGAGGACAAGGGGAGGACAGAGGATGAGATGGCTGCATGGCATCACTGACTCGATGGACGTGAGTTTGAGTGAACTCTGGGAGATGGACAGGGAGGCCTGGCGTGCTGCGATTCATGGGGTTGCAAAGAGTCAGACATGACTGAGCGACTGAACTGAACTGAATAGCTAATTTACAATGTTATATTAATTTCAGGTATACAGCAAAGTGATTTAGTTATACATATACATATATTAATTTTTCAGGTTCTTTTCTCCTATGGGTTATTACAGAGTTTTGAGGAGAGTTCCCTGTGATCTACAGCAGGTTCTTATTAGTTATCTAAGTTATATATAGTAGTGTGTATACACTCATCCCAACCTCCTAATTTATCCCTCTCTCCACCATCTTTCCCCTTTGGTAACCATAAGTTTGCTTTCTAAGTTTGTGAGGTCTGTTTCTGTTTTGTAAATAAGTTAATTTGTATAATTTTTAGAGCACATATAAGTAATATCATATTTGTCTTTGACTGACTTACTTCATTTAATATGATCATCTCTAGGTCTACCCATGTTTATGCAAATGATATTATTTAATTCTTCTAATGGCTGAGTAGTATTCCGTTGTATATATTTACCACATTTTCTTTATCCATTCCTCTATTGACGGGCATTTGGGTTACTTCTATGTCTTGGCTATTGTAAATAGTGTTGCAATGAACATTGGGGTGCATGTATTTTTTCAAAGTATGTATATGCCCCAGGAGTGGGGTTGCTGGATCATATGGCATTTCTATTTTTAGTTTCATAAGAAATTTTTATGCCGTTCTCCATAGTGGCTGTACCCATTTATATTCCCTTCAACAGTGCAGGGGGTTTCCTGAAAGTGCATTTTGAAGATGGTGTAATTAAACCACCCTGAGGCTAAGTACGTCATCCAGTATCACATAGCTCAAAGCAGCAGAACCAAGCTTCAAAAACCGTGCCTTTCACTATATCCCCTGGCTCAGAAAATCAAGATTGGTTACTAATTTTTAAGTGCCTACTTTATAAGTCTATTCATTCCCTTGGTTGGAACATAGTGATGAGACTAGTGCTACATTCTTTTTCTAATTTCTATTATTCATCATCCACAGTCAAAAAAACACACCCTTAATAAAGCCAGCGGACACCTTTGGTTATGAACAAGCATACGAGTGGGAAAGAGGCTGATGACTGTCAGACGAACACAGCAGTGGTACCTACCAAAGACTTCAATCCGAGTCAGTGCCGTCACTTCCATATTCCAAAGCCAGAACTCCTCTTTACATAAGTAATCTTCCTTTGGGACAACTCCATACCCTACAGTCATTAAAAAATGATGCTACTAAAGCAACTTAGTGTAAGGCTGGAAGCCAACAAGCAATCGACTTCTCACGGACCCACAGCAAACTGACGACTGTTACACAGCCAGTTGGCATTTTGTGGAATTAGCATTTTCATATAGGCTTTTAATTTGTTGGCTGTCTCATCTGAGCAGGATGAAGTTGGAGGGAACATCGGTACAAGTAGAGATATTCCATATCACAGGTATGAGAAAAGAGCAAATTATTCTCAGATAGCATAACAGAGAAATGTGCAACTAGATATGGCCAATGGATTGAGGACAGTCAGAGTTTCCTGAATGTGCAGCATGTGCTGAGCTGTGCTGTGCATGCTCAGTGGTGTCCAACTCTGTGACTTCATGGATTGTATTCCACCAGGCTCGTGCATTCATGGGATTTTACAGGCAAAAAGACTGGAGTGGGTTGGCATTTTCTCCTCCAGGGGAATCTTCCAGACCCAAGGATTAAACCCGTGTCTCTTGTGTCTCCTACCTTGGCAGATAGACTCTTTACCACAGAGCTACCTGGTAAGCACTTTGCTTGAAACCTATGTGGATGACCAAGATATATGTCTTGATTCTCATCCCTGAAAAGAAGGTTTAGAAAACTCAATAATATGCCAGGCTTTTTAGGATGTGGGCAACCACCAAAAAAAAGTGTGTACTGTTCTGACTGGGGCCAAATCCTGGCTCTGCTATGCACCACTGTGGGATCCTGGGGAGATTATCTCAAGTTCCTTGAATCCCAGCTTCTCATGGGTGATATTTACCTTGAATATATTTCACAGGCACTTGCCACATAGTAGCAATTTAAGTGATGGTAATCTTCCTGTCGGAGAAGGCAATGGCACCCCACTGCAGTACTCTTGCCTGGAAAATCCCATGGACGGAGGAGCCTGGTAGGCTGCAGTCCATGGAGTCTCGAAGAGTTGGATGCAACTGAGTGAGTTCACTTTCACTTTTCACTTTCACGCATTGGAGAAGGAAATGGTAACCCACTCCAGTGTTCTTGCCTGGAGAATCCCAGGGACAGGGGAGCCTGGTGGGCTGCTGTCTGTGGGGTTTCACAGAGTTGGACACAACTGAAGTGACTTAGCAGCAGCAGCAATCTTCTTGTTATTATTTTCAACCAAGGAATATCTATGGTGGGGAAGCACTGATGGAACTCCATCAAGTTGGAACCAAGGACAAAAACCTTGAGTTTTTCCAGGGACCTTCCTCACTGAGAGTTCCAGTTTTTCATTTTGACTGTGCCTATATTCTTGGAGTGGCTCTGCTTATGTCAGTCTAGGTGCCATGCACTCAGTATGGGGTTAAGTGAACCTCTGGTTAACATACTCTAACTTTGCACATTAAAACTATATAGGAAAGGTATAGTATGTTGAGTTCTTCTGAATTAATGAAGGATGAGATTAAAAAATTTCTCTTTTGGAAAGAATACTTTATGCTACTTTATGCCATATTCTTTACAATCTCTTGATTTCCTATAAAGCAAATCTTTAATTTTCCAAATAATTATATATGTATTAACCCACTTGACTCTCACAGCATCTTTGTGAAGAAGGTGGGGCAGGTAGTTATTCATTTTCCCATTTCACAGATAATAAAGTTTAGATTAGGTAAACTATGGTTTTAAACACTATGTCGAGGTTGATTCTATAGCATCATTTATATTTTGTTACTATATTTGTCTATTTCCTCCAGAAAATTTGTTATACATATTATTGTTACTAATGACTCAGATGGTAAAGAATCCCTCTACAATGAAGGAAACCCGGATTCAATCCCTGGATCAGGAAGATCCCCTGGAAAAGGGAATGGGTACTTACTCCACTATTCTTGCCAGGAGAATTCCATGGACAGAGGAACCTGGCAGGCTATGGTCCACGGGGTCAAAAGAGTTGGACATGACTGCGTGACTAATGCTTACAATCATTATTTTGTACAATGCTTAACATGTGTGTGCTAAATTGCTTCAGTAAGGACTGTAGCCTGCCAGGCCCCTCTGTCCATGGGATTCTCCAGACAAGAATACTGGAGTTGGTTGCCATACCCTCCTCCAGGGGATCTTCCTGACCCAGGGATTGAACCCATGTCTCATAGGTCTCCTGCAGTGGCAGATTCTTTACCACCAGTGCCACCTGGGAAGCCCTACAATATACCTTGGCAAATATATTAGAATAAGAAATACATTTTTCATTCAAATTATTGCTATAATGCATTAAATATTTACTTATATTTTTAAAGACTCTGATTCAACCAGCACTTCTTTTCTAAAACTCATATAATTTTTAAAATTGAGACATTTCCACAGCATCAGTGGAAAATAAGTTGCAGTTCCTAATATGCATTCAATATTAAATAAGCATATTCTTGTTTAGTAGAAGAACAAAGATGTGGTAAAACTAAACAGATAGCATCATTAAATACATTGCATAACACTTAATCTCTCCTTTCCTGCTATGTATTTGAGTTAATATGAACATTTGTCAATTGCACCACGTTTTGAAATGGAATTGGTATCTTCTTTCCCACATGGGAACAGAATTTCTAGGTCAATAGGCCCTTAAATGTCATGAATTGCAATATAGATGGCAGATGACACTTGTCAAAGACTCGGTGATCAGTTCAGATACAAATCTGACTTGAGGACTGAGGAGCCCAAATCAAATCGATGTACGAGATAAAGTCCAGATTTAGCATGGTGACATGGTGAGTGGTACCTTTCATGGGACAAAGCTGCAGGAGCTCCACTGAGACTGACACTCTTAGGCTTTCTCATTTCTCATCAAGCCAGGGTTGGATCACTTCTCTTTTTCTAGGACTGTGTCTGCTAGACTTTCCATTAGGCAGCTGGGCAGGGGGAAAAAAGGAAGGAGCCAACATAAACTACCTCTCAAAATTCTGTGACTTTTGCTTTCTGACACAATTTTTCACACAAAGGATGTTGGATGCCAGTGGAGACCAAGCAGTGAGAAACCTACAGAAACAAATCTCTGGTATATCTATAAGCAAAATGGGTTCAAATGCAGATGTAGAGGAACAACTCTAGTGAGCCATCAATCACTGAGAACACCACGGTAGGTGACGTGTTAAGTTATGAAAGGAGGGCTGGATAAAAAGGTATGAGCCTGCAGAACACAGGAGCCGTCTTTCCCAAGTGATAATAACTATGTTTAGGGATCACTCACTAGGTGTCATACACAAGACTTTATATCATTAATAAGACTTTTATATTTATTATCTCAAAACATATTTACATAGACTCCCTAAGTTAGGCATTGTTACTATTTTTGCTCCAGAAATGAAGAAAGCAAGTCCTGAGGTCACATGAAAGCTGGGATGTGAAAGCAAAGCTGACTCCAACTTTTAACCGTGACCCCTTATCTTTTTATTCACCTCTATGCATTCCATCTAGTCAAGGCTATGGTTTTTCCAGTGGTCATGTATGGATGTGAAAGTTGGACTGTGAAGAAAGCCGAGCACCAAAGAATTGGTGCTTTTGAACTGTGGTGTTGGAGAAGACTCTTGAGAGTCTCCTTGCACTGCAAGGAGATCCAACCAGTCCATTCTAAAGGAGATCAATCCTGGGTGTTCTTTGAAGGACTGATGCTAAAGCTGAAACTCCAGTACTTTGGCCACCTCATGCAAAGAGTTGACTCATTGGAAAAGACTCTGATGCTGGGATGGATTGAGGGCAGGAGGAGAAGGGGATGACAGAGGATTGAGATGGCTGGATGGCATCACTGACTGGATGGACGTAAGTTTGAGTGAACTCCGGGTGTTGGTGATGAACAGGGAGGCCTGGCGTGCTGCGATTCATGGGGTCGAAAAGAGTCGGACACGACTGAGAGACTGAACTGATCTGAAACTGATATATTCCATCGGAGAAGGCAATGGCACCCCACTCCAGTACTCTTGCCTGGAAAATCCCATGGGTGGAGGAGCCTGATAGACTGCAGTCCATGGGGTAGCTAGGAGTCAGACAAAACTGAGTGACTTCACTTTCACTTTTCACTTTCATGCATTGGAGAAGGAAATGGCAACCCACTTCATTGTTCTTGCCTGGAGAATCCCAGGGACGGCGGAGCCTGGTGGGCTGCCATCTACGGGGTCCCACAGAGTCGGACACGACTGACTTGACTTAACAGCAGCAGTAGCATACATTCCATAGTGTTCACACAGTAGGACTCAGAACACTGGATTGGGTGGAAATGAATGAAATTTAAAAGTTTCATCTGAAACCAGAATCTAATACAATCACAAGGTCACTCTCAACAGGAAAAATTTCCAATGAAACATCATTAATCCACGTCTTAGAACTGAAGAATAATTTTCTATTTTAATTCATTCACTTACTGGTGAATGAAAAAAAAAAAAATGTGTATTTGATACCTACTCAGTGCCAGATTTGATAATGTTTGGGAATAGTCTGTGGCAAACGAAACAGGCAAGGTCTGTTTCCATGTTGTTTGGTTCCAGTGGGGAAGATGGTAGTTACTATTAAGTGCTTTAAAGGAAATACGGAGGTGTTTTCAGATGGAATATTGAAGGAAGGCTTCTTTGAAATGACCTCCTTATTGGGACCAACACAAGAAAGAACCAGGCATGAGAATAAATGGGAAAAACTTTCCAAATATAGAGAAAACAGCAAGTGAAAAGATCCCGAGGCAGAAACAATCTAGGTGTAAACAAGGACTAGAAAAGACCCAGTGGCTGGCAGGTCCCAAGTGAGGAAGAAGGCAGGCACACAGAGAATCTGAGAGGGAGCAGGGCCTCCTGGGTCAGCAGACCAGAGGATACTGTGAGTGCAACGCAAACCTTTGAAAGATATTTAAGCCGGAAATTGACACAAGCTGGTTTGTAGGCTATTGACAGAGATACGGTTACCTAATGAGAGGATGGGCTTCCCTGGTGGCTCAGTGGTAAAGAATCCACCTGCAGTGTAGGAGACTTGGGTTTGATCCTCGGGTTGGGAAGATCCCCTGGAGAAGGAAATGGCAACCCACTCCAGTATTCTTGCTTGGAGAATTCCATGGACAGGGGAGCCTGACGCGCTACTGTCCATGTGATGGCAAAGAGTCTGACATGACTTAGCGACTGAATAACAACAATGAGAGGACATAAATTTAAATTAGCAAATAGCTACCTCCTTAAGTAAGTAAGTAAATAAGTAAATAAAACTCAGGACATAGTCTTAGAGATCCACCAACATAGACTGACAAAGGAAGTGCCACAAACTGAAATGAATGGACAACGTTGGACAGTGAAAAGAGAGGACAGCTCAGATAGAGCTGCCAAGGGACCTTCTAGGAGAGGACAGTGGAAAAGGTAGGCAAGGAGAGGCTTTGGAAATGAAAGTGCACACTCAGTGAAGGAATTTTCTAGAATATCTGGTCAGTGTAGAGTTCACTGTACCAAGAAGGTAATGGGTAAATTCAATGTCCATGGAAATTCCATGACAAAGGAGGCCATAAAATTGTCCTGCAAAGCAATTTTGTCACTTTTTAGGACCACTTTTAGTCGGTCCTCTGTATTTCGATTGTACTAATGGCTTACTTCAGCTTTTGTATTGCACAAACAGTAATTTTTTGAAATACTCTGCTCATTATGCATCCTCTTTCTGTTCAGTGGGAAAGATATGCCATTCTATTATTAATTAGATCCCTAGCATTTCCCTTTATCTGTATCCTCTGCAGTCTCTCTGCATTTTCTTTGAATGGGCTCTGCATGTCAGCTGATAATTTCATGTTGTCCAGACGTTGGGCCTCTCCATGCGCAGTTGCCCAT
>NW_011494799.1:2952156-2972538 GCF_000754665.1 Bison bison bison | reverse complement strand
GTTGCCCATCAGAAGGTAAAGCATCATGTCCCTATGAAGTTCCAGCAGGAAGGGCGCCTGCAGAAGAAATTTGGGTTCGGGTTTAAGATGCCTCTTGTTGGCTCCAAACAGTGTCAGGGGAAGGGGATGCTGGGATAACGGGTTGAGGGTGGGAGTGGAGGAGGGAATATTGGATGACAGGTTGCTGAATCGGGAACCCTGACACTTGTGAAGTACTCTGTCAGGAACATTAAGTATCCAAAAGTGATAAAGCTTCAATTTGCTAGTCCATTAGACTAATTACTGCAATAATTAAGTAACTACTTGATTAGAACTAATGGGTACCTAATTATCCAGGAGAAAAGTATCAGGTGGCAATTATCAGGTGGCAATTAATAGACTGGAGTTAATGTCTTAGCACTGTCTTTGTATGAATTCATAAGCAAGGTAAAGAAAACAAACAATAACTTATTAATATTTATTGGTGCTACAGTGTTTTTCAGCTTGTTTCATTTACACAGAACCAATTAGTGGAGAGACCGTGAGAGTTGCAGAATATAAAGGGATTGAAACACAGCTAGCTTTTTAAAGGTACAGGATCTCATTAGCAATAACGACTAATACTTAACCAGAATCAACCTGTGATATTAGCTTTGTTGCTGTAAATCTATTGAAAGGGGATCACAGAGGTGAAAAATCAATAGTCATGATAAAATCTGTGGGAAATTGGCTAATGTATTGAAGTCAAGGGCCTTATTAAAGATTTTTCCTGGTCCATGGAAAACCTTGCATCTATTCAATCAACTTCCTCCCACGTCCCTACTTTTAAATGGCTGGGGAGAGAGATGGATGGGAAGAAATGTAACTTAGTAGCAAAGAAACTTTTCTTATGAGCACATATCACTTAGCAGCCTTGGATTCTTGGGTTATGAGAGGTTACCTCTCTAAGCTAGTGTTTGTGAAGCATTGACTACACCCTACGGTTAATATCAGAAAGCATTTGTTATGAAAATAAAGCGTTGGAACAAGACTTTTATCTACAGCTATGTTGTTCTACTGGTATAGCTCAGCCTCATACAAAACCACTTTGCTACAAAGAATCAGGCAGTGTTCGAAATGCATCACTCAAGTTTAGAGGAGAAAACAGGTCAGCTATTTATTTATTTATTCTTTAATTCGAGAAAACACATGCTACAAGGTTGTAAGGCTTCTGGGCAAACATAAGAACAAGAGCCGAACTGCAGGATCAGGAGAGAGAAAATCTGTTCTACTGAACAGTCTGAGTTGAACATTTTAGCTGCGTAATGAAAATAAAAGCTACATGCTTCTTATTTTCTTTTCTGGGCTTCACGAAGTCTCTTTTTCAAGTCAACTATTTTTAAAAATTCAGGAGGCATTTGGACCTGTGTTAAATTTATTAACATTTTAAAAGTCATATAATTAACCTTATGGTAGAGGAAAACCCCATTTACTTTTATTTTATTTCCTCGCCCACTATAAATAATTGAAATGGGTTTTAATCATATTTTAGGGAAAAAAAACAATCACCTTATATGAGAATGTATACAGTGACAAATGGAGATAAATCTAAAATTTATAGAAAGGGAGCATTTGCATAAACTGCAGAATCCAAACATATAGGACATTAAGAGTAACAATTGTTGCAAAGGGCATGAAAAATTCAACTTTGGTTTCATGACAGGAGCCCAGATTCCTAACATGATTAAGATAATATATCATGCGGCCCTCTCTTATTAAAGGCATAATTGTTGTTAGGACCAGAAGTGGCGTTAACACTAATCTAGTTTTATATATGTACAAATACGGAGAGAAGCGAACTTGGGAGACACGCGCTTTGGTGATCCATAGGCATTTTATTAATGTTTGAATAATAACCGCCTAGAGGGCCTGTTATAAATTAAAGGGACGGATTGAGATATAAATTTTTATGAGGACTAGTTATACATTTCCATTATGTGTTTAAAAATGAAGGAATTACTGTGAGCACTGCAGCACTCACATTTATTTGAGGTGATTTGGATGGGGGGACAGCGGAGGAGAGCGGCTGCCTGGTGGCAGTAAGAAAGATGTATCTGTCCCTTTGAAGAGATACATCATATGTCATGCATGAACTCTGTTCTACCAGAGACATTCCTTCGCTGCCGAATCTGCATGATTATTTCTGCGACAATAGCGAGTGATGATAGAGCGTGAGGTTCAAGCCACTTAAGGGGGTTTCATGTGGTTAAATCCTGGAAGACTCGGCTATTATCTATCGGGCTAATGCAATAATGGAAGTCAGTGATTACCACGAAGCCATTCTGAGTCCTCTCCCTGCTCCAGAGGTACCATCTAGGGTTTTACAAGTGGCCCAAATCCCTTTAGAGAAGCAGATCCCAGTAAATGGCAATCAGGGTTCTTTCTCCGAGTCCTCCATCAGGTTTCTCGGCATTGCCCTCAGGTTTGCACATAGAATGGGTCTGTGAATTTCCGCTGTTTATGAGCTGTACCTTCAGAGGATTCGGGAAGGCCCTGGCCAGCTGGTTCACATGTCTATGTGCTCATACGCTCTCACAGATAAAAGCACAGGTACAATTATGTGCGTAAACATAGATTTAGGAACCTGCTTAACCCACACCCTAAGGATATGAACGCACATTAGAGAACACTGATTATCCTGTCACCTGGAGCTCCATGCAAGCTTTGACTGTCGGCATGTCCAAGGCTGCACTCCAGCCAAGATACTCACGAATCTGTGATTTGAACAAGCTGTTTAACTGGTAACTCAGGTGTAGAGTTTCTTCAGGTGCAGAAGAAAAGCTTACTTCCTGGGAAGATGAAATGCGATATATTTTCAGGTGCCTGGTACATGATATAATTTTAATAAATGTGTATTCGTTTGTTGGGGCTGCTGTAATAAAGTTATAAAGACTAGATGACCTCACAGAAATGTGTTGCCTCCCAGTTCTGGAGGCTGGAAGTCCAAGACCAAGGGATCAGCAGGGCTGGTTCCCTCTCAAGGCTGTGACGGAAGGATCGCTCCAGGCCTCTCTCCTTGGTTTATAGATGGCTGTCTTCTCCCTGTGTCTCTTTTCATTATGTTTTTAAAGGTCTATTTCTGTATTCAAATTTCTTTTTTATAAAACCCTTCATCATTTTGGATTAGGTCCCATCCTAATGACCTAATTTTATTTTGGTTTCCTCAGTCAAGACCCATCCTCCAAATAAGGTCAGATTTGGAGGCACTGGGGTTAGGACTAAACATATGAATTTGGGAGCGGGGGAGGGACATAATTCAACCCTTAACATGTTTGATGAATGAATACAGTGAATGAATATGTGTGGGTTCACTCAGTTGTGTCTGAGTATTTGGGATCTCAGGGACTGTAGCCCATCAATCCCTGCAAGAATACTGGAGTGAGTTGTCATTTCCTCCTCTGGGGGATCTTCCTGACCCAGGGATTGAACCCATATCTCCTGTGTCTCCTGCATTGGCAGGTAGATTCTTTACCACTGAGCCACCTGGGAAGTCCCTATACAATGAACAAATGAATTCAAAAAATATGATCCATGATGTTGTGATGATAAAAAGTGTGCTCTCAAACATAGTTTATTTTCAAATCATCATGCCCTCTCTCCCCAGCCTCATTTAGCAATCTGGATAAGATGCTCAAACTTTCCGTATTACTCATGGTCACCCACTTACTCTGGAAACATGACAGGAACATTGTGAAATTTTTTTTTCATTGCAAATTGACATGAACTAAACCCTGCTGTGCTTGGTGATTATGGGCCGACGGATCCAGGTGGTAGGTAATCCAGTATCCTCCACCAGCATTTCCTTCCAGTGCCTCCGTGAGAGTCCCTAGAGAAAACCATCATCGCTTGAATGATTACAATGATGATCAAATAAAAGAAGCGAGTAGACGAAAGCAGAACCCTTGTTATGCTGATTTTAAAATAGACTGTACTATTCAAAGGCATCTTTTCAAAACTCCCTAAACCTAAGACCAGAAAACTCTCTAATCATAGCGTTATTGGAAATTTACATTCCAGAGCATCAGCTCTTCACTGACAGGCTGCTATTTACCAATTTTAGCAATAATGTTAAAAGGCTACAGAAAGGTCTGCCTTTCCCATCAGTGTGCAGTGCAGTCAGGTGAAGCCCAGGGAACAAGCAGGGTGTGTCTCCCAGTGGGCACTCCCCAGCTGTCCCTGCCCAGATGGTTAATAAGGGCCTCCGGGCACTCTTTTCTCTGACATCAGTTTCTTCATCTCTAAATGGTTCTTTCTAAGATAGAAAATGTGAAATTCCTTCACCCACAGTGGCACTTGCAGTTCTTTTATTCTAGTATTGTTTCCATAGGTAGAACTGAAGAGAAGAGGGACTTAAAGCAACTGATGTCTCCAGAACATGCCCTTTAATTTCATCTCAATCTTCTGGTTTTAATTCACAGGCACACTGAGTGGCTGAATAGACGGACTCATGATTGCTGAGTGCCCCTGCGCTGTGCCTTTGAAAGCAGCAGTAATGGCGTTTCCTTGGGGAGGTGGAGGAAAGGATGCTTGAAGATGAAATATGCCACTCTGCATCTGCAGATCTTGTGCAGGAGGTGCTGGGCACAAATAGGGGAGGGGGCCTTAGAGGTTCTGTCCTCTAGCGCAGTCACCAGAATAAGGCGGAGGGATGGCGGGGACAGGGTACATCAGTTCCTCAGCATCAGTGTTTAATCACGCTCCGCCCCTCAATGGTGATACTGCATCAGGACAGAGAGGAAGGTCTGCTGTCAGGGAATGTGTGATGACTGGACTCTTCAACAACCATAGATCAGAAGCAGCGACCGTTCACCAGCCATCTGACACAGATTGCCTTCGGATGGTCTCATAAACTAAGGGCTCTGGCACCACAGTCAGAAGAGGGAGGCATTGGAGTGTTTTATCTGCCAAACTGGGTGTGTAGAGATGATTGAAGCTCAGAAGAGGGGAAAGTGGGAATTTGAGCATGGGTGTAATTTAGTGCATTTACCCTCCTGGTTGCTGAAATTTGCACGAACACAGCTCTATCTATATCTATAATCGGTCTATCTATCCATCTGTCGAGGACATATACACATATCTGTATTTATATCACATACACATATATTTGGGCATTGGTGTTATTTCTAGCAGCATTGGGCTTTGACTTTTTTCTAGTCGGGAAATAAAGCTAGAAGAGGTCTTGTCATTCTTTCATCTTCTCATATTGCTGGGGTCTTCTTGATGTCAAAGGGGGAAAAAATGAAACATAATATGATGAGAAAAGAAATGATACAATGTTCAGAAATTTTTTTTTCCCTTCAAAGAGTTTGATTTCCCTGTGTTTCAGGTGAAAGTTCAGTTTGGTTCTTATTTTATCCACACCATTTGCCCATCCCCTGTGAGACTCTCAGCTCCCCAAGTCCCTTACATCATGCTCCTTGTGTTCAGCTCCATCTTTCTCATCTTTGAGTAATGCGGTTATGTTATGAAGTGGTCTGGCCCTGCCCTAGCATTTAAAACATGGCCCATCTCATATCCTGTACCCTAGAAAAACAAATCCACTTCATTCTTTCTTGTTCAATACTTCCAATCCATCGCCCAAACTCTGAACTTTTTGTTATTGTATTCTTGCAGCCGCAGAGACCATTGTTGATTTAAACAAACAAACAACTGGGTTTCTTCAATCTCGCTGACATTCTTCTCCCCTTTTCAGCTTAGTTACCCATTATCTGGGGGGCTTCCCAGGTGGCACTAGTGGTAAAGAAGTTGCCTGCCAATCCAGGAGACTTAAGTCACATGCATTCCATCCCAGGGTCAGGAAGATCTCCTGGAGGAGGGCATGGCAACTCACTCCAGTATTCCTGACTGGAGAATCCCATGGACAGAGGAGCCTGGCAGGTTCACAGAGTTTCTAAGAGTGGGAACAACTGAAGTGATTTAGCATGCATATACTCATTGTTTTAATCATTGACCCGAGGAGATGAAGAGAATCTGTAGTGACGTTCAGTTCAGTTCAGTTCAGTCGCTCAATCATGTCCAACTCTTTGCTGGACTGCAGCAAGCCAGGCTTCCCTGTCCTTCACCAATTCTCGGAGCTTGCTCAAACTTATTTCCATTGATTCAATGATGCCATCCAACCATCTCATCCTCTGTCATCCCCTTCTCCTCCTGCCTTCAATATTTCCCAGCATCAGGATCTTTTCTAATGAGTCAGTTCTTCACATCAGGTAGTTGAAGTATCAGAGTTTCAGCTTCAGCATCAGTCCTTCTAATGAATATTCAGGACTTATTTCCTTTAGGATGGACTGGTTCGATCTCCTTGCTTTCCAAGGGACTCTCAAGAGTCTTCTCCAACACCACAGTTCAAAAGCATCAATTCTTCAGCGCTCAGCTTTCTTTATGGTCTAACTCTCACAACTGTACATGATTACTGGAAAAACCATAGCTTTGACTAGATGGACCTTTGTCTAAAGTAATGTCTCTGTTTTTTAATATGCTGTCTAGGTTTGTCATAGCTTTTCTTCCAAGGAGTAAGGATCTTTTAATTTCATGGCTGCAGTCACCATCTGCAGTGATTTTGGAGCCCAAGAAAAGAAAGTGTCACTATTTCCATTGTTTCCCCATCTATTTGCCATGCAGTGATGGGACAAAATGCCATGATCTTAGTTTTTTGAATGTTGAGTTTTAAGCCACTTTTTTACTCTCCTCTTTCACCTTCATCAAGAGGCTCTTTAGTTCCTCTTTGCTTTCTGCCGTAAGGGTAGTGTCATCTGCATCTCTGAGATTATTGATATTTCTCCTGGCAATCTTGATTACGTCTTATTCAGCCTGGCATTTCTCATGATGTACTCTGCATGTAAGTTAAAGAATCAGGGAGACAATATACAGCCTTGATGTACTCCTTTCCCAATTTGGAACCAGTCTGTTGTTCCATGTCCAGTTCTAACTGTTGCTTCTTGACCTGCATACAGATTTCTCAGGAGACAGGTAAGGTGGTCTGGTATTCCCATCTCTTTCAGAATTTTCCACAGTTTATTGTGATCACACAAAGACTTTAGTGTAGTCAATAAAGCAGAAATAGATATTTTTCTGAAACTCTTTTGCTTTTTTGATGATCCAATGGATGTTGTCAATTTGATCTCTGGTTCCTCTGTCTTTTCTAAATCCAGCTTGAACATCTGGAATTTCTCAGTTCATGTACTGTTGAAGCCTCACTTGGAGAATTTCAAGCATTATTTTGCTAGCATGTGAGATGAGTGCAATTGTGCGGTAGTTTGAGCATTCTTTGGCCTTGCCTTTCTTTGGGATTGGATTGAAAACTGACCTTTTCCAGTCTTGTGGCCACTGCTGAGTTTTCCAAATTTGCTGGCATACTGAGTGCAGCACTTTCACAGCATCATCTTTAGGATTTGAAATAGCTCAACTGGAATTCCATCACCTCCACTAGCTTTGTTCGTAGTGATGCTTCCTAAATCCCACCTGACTTTGCACTCCAGGATGTCTGGCTCTAGGTGAGTGATCACATCATTGTGGTTATCTGGGTCATAATGATCTTTTTTGTACAGTTCTTCTGTGTATTCTTGCCACCTCCTCTTAATATCTCTGCTTCTTTCACGTCCATACCATTTCAGTCCTTTATTGAGCCCATCTTTGCATGAAATGTTCCCTTGGTATCTCTAATTTCCTTGAAGAGATCTCTAGTCTTTCCCATTCTATTGTTTTCCTTTATTTCTTTGCATTGATCACTTAGGAAGCCTTTCTTATCTCTCCTTGCTATTCTTAGGGAGAGGTTAAAGACAAAAAAATGGGTGTGAAATAAAAGGTAAGTTATCCTATAGTTTTCTATATTTTGAATGAAGAGTTGAACATTTTACATAAAAAGAACATTATTATTAGTAGTAACTTGAAATGAGACTTTAAATACCTCAGATTCAGGAACCAGTCTTCCTTTTATGTTTTCTTCTTGTGAAAATAATGTAAAAAGTTCATTTAACATATTTTTCATCATGGTGATTGAGATGTGTTTGAGGCCCTGCTACCCTCTGTGCATGAGGTCACATGTGATGTGGCGCTGAGATAAGAAAGCACCTGGAACCATTGGACCTGATTGGTCTTCTCTAATTAACCCACAGGCTTAGCCCAGAACCCTCTTGGGGAAAAAAGGTGAAGAATCATGTACTCAGTGTAGCTATTCAGCTTTTAAAAGTACCGTTGTTGACTCAGAGTTTAATCCACCACTACCACCTCCTACTCCTGATTTTAGCACTTAACTTGCTATCAGGGAGTGAACAGGGCCCTGGGGAATGAACCCAGCTCACTATTTCTTTGATGCCCTCCATGTAAGCTCAAAAGCATTTTTCCCTGAATAGATCATTTAATCTCCTTGTAACACAGCATCCTCTCTTGTGAGATGGAGGTCATCGTACTAGCATATTTCAAAGGGTTATTGGGAAAAAAATATCTAGTTAGCCATTATAAAGCATTTTACAAATATGAAGTGCTTTATCCAGTCTAAATAATGCTTGAAAGCATAAAATTGTATACGGTTATTGAGTATTATCATCGTGGCCTCTCTATTTCTCTGGGCATTAATCTTTTCTTCCTTCTTAAATCTCCTTTCACATTATTATGTAAAGAAATACAGTTCCTCTCTTTTCCTCCTAACTAAGGGATTGAGAGTCTTCAGTGCTGAAGAGGAAATCTCTTAGAAAGATTACTTGTCAATTCAAGTGCAAAAGTTTTCAGCTAGAGAATTGTCACCAACATGTGAATCTGAATGCCTTCTAGAGAAATAGTACATTAAAGTGAGGTGTTAGATTTTTTTTTCAAGATCTGAAAATCTACCTCTTAGAAAATAAAAACATTGACAAGGAGGATTAGTTATTAGCATGTAAGGCTATGGCATAAATATTTGTTCATCCATCCCTACAGGACTTGGCCAAGCTCACAGAAAAAGGAAGAAGATATCAGTCTTTCTTTACTATTTCTTAAATTGAAGTACAGATGATGTACAATGTTTTGTTAATTTCTACTGTACAGCAGAGTGACTCAGTTATACATATATATACATTCTTTTTCATATTCTTTTCCATTGTTGTTTCTCACAGGATACTGAATAAAGTTCCCTGTGCTATACACTAGGGCCTTGTGCCCTCCTTCAGGGGATCTTCCCAACCAGGGATTGAACCAGGGTCTCTGATGTCTCCTGTGCTGCGAGCATGTTCTTTACCATTAGCGCCACCTGGGAAGCCCATTCCACACACACAGGTTTGCAAATGCTAATCCCAAACTGCCAATCCATCCCTCTCCCACCACTATCTCCCTTGGCAAGCACCGGTGTACTCTCTACGCCCATGATTCTGTTTAGTGTTAGTCACTCAGTCATATCCGACTCTTTGTGACCCCATGGACTATATAGCTCACCAGGCTCCTCTGTCCAAAAACTTCGAAGTGGGTAGCCATTCCTTTCTGCAGGGGATCTTCTCAACCCAGAGATCTAACCCAGATCTCCTGCACTGCAGGCAGATTCTTTACCATCTGAGCCACCAGGGAAGTTCCTCTGTTTCATAGGTAGGTTCATTTAAGGACCCGATCTTTCTGAGTCAAAAACCCTCACTCTATTTTTCATACATCCTAAAACAAATTGCCTTTGCCTTACCTATGAACTACTGATTAATATAGACAAACTAGCGTGACCCAAGTTATCTGTGTGATGATGAAACTTCTATTTTGTACTGGAGGGTGCGTGTCCCTTCAATGACTTGTTAGGTCCCAGCTCAAACAGCCGCCCATTGTAGAAAGTCCGAGAACACTGAAAATAGATGTTCGCACTTGTAACTTAGAAAAGTATGATCTCTAGGCCTCTTCAACATTAGTATATGTTGGTTCTGTGGAATTTCTTTTACAAGATAACCAAAAAGAGAGGACTGTAAACGGAAGCATGGACTTGAAGAATTGACATCACCCATGTTGTTACAATAGTTACAGGAAGGAATAAAAGTGATTTCTAGACAGAATTATAACATTTTATATTTGGGATTTTTGACTCAGGGCCTAGTATGACTGATAAGCTAAAATAGATTTTTATTTAGGAATATTATGATCTCTACAAGTACTGTATGGAGAAGGCAATGTACTGTAAACCTTTCTACCTGTTCCAATGAATGTGAAATCACTGCATTGGGGGAAAAAAAGATTGAGCTACTAGGATAGAAAAAGCGATTATAAAATTTCAGTTTTAAACTCCATAATCAGGATATGTGCATATAAATACATAAAATATAATTGTAATGGAGTACCTAGGGAAGAATTTCTACAACTGAAATATTTAATTTATTCCAACATATTCAAATTTGCACTAAATTTCCAATTACTTGAAGATTAAAAAGATGTATATATACATTGCTTCACAGGTGGCACAGTGGTAAAGAATCTGCCTGCCAATGCAGGAAATGCAAGAGACAGGAGTTCTATCCCTGGGTCGGGAAGATCCCCTGGAGAAGTAAATGGACACCCACTTCAGTATTCTTACCTGGAGAATCCCATGGGCAGAGGGGCCTGGTGAGCTACAGTCCGTGGGGTCACAGAGTCAGACACAACTGAGCAATTGGGGGCACACACACACACGCACACACATGCACTACCCTATGAAAATCTCAGTGGTTATCTTTATGTTAAACAAGTCTAATATGCAGTATCTAGAATTTCTTCACATCTTTAGAGGGATTTATTTATTAATAAAGATATTTCTTTCATTTCTTAAACCATCATATAACCTCTGAAAATTGATCCTATTTCTTTAACTGTAGGTAAATATCACCAATGATCTTAAGAAGTGGTAGCCCATCTCAGAGGCTTGCTATGGCAAATCTCAGATTTTCAATTCCTTAAGGCCCCTAACAGCATTAATCAAGGCAGCACAACTAACTTAAAAGGAACAGATGATTAATCTTGACAATAGCAATGTAAATAGAACTCCAATTCATGAATTGGCGATTACCTTGCCCCCAACCACTGGGGTATTTGCTCTTTGTTTGTGATTTACCCTGTGCCATGTACACATTATATGAACAAAAGAGAGTTTTTTATCTTTAAAAAATATCCATTCAGTTCAGCTTACAGAACAGGGGAAAAATTGCTATATTTATCAAGGTTGATTTTGTTTTCCAAGTCTCTAATTCGAAACTGAAGAATGCAAGACTACATACATCAGGTGTTTCTAGCAAAATAGCGGCAGCGGCAGCAAATCATAGACATTTGTCATTCCTTAGAGCTGTCTGACAGTTCTGACAATTCATTAGGCTGAGCTGAAAAGAGGTTTAGAAAGCAAAGAAGGGATCGCAGGTAGGAGAGTTGCTTTTGCATGATCCAGTAATGGCTGATTTGTATCATTTTGGGTGATGGATACACTGTTCAGATTAAACTCAGCAGGGTTTTCTCCCCTCTCTCTTCCCATGATTTCTCCCTACCCCCAGCTTCCTTCCTCTAGAAGCCCCCTGGGACTCTGAGCATAGGCTCTACCCTCAGTAGCATTTCATCCTTAAAAGGTATGTTCAAATATGTATACGTCAAGGAAATGCTCCGTTCCTTGCATTTGATTCAGTCCTAATGAGGTTGATGAGCCTAGAGCCTATTATACAGAGTGGAGCTAAGTCAGAAAGAGAAAAACAAATATCATATATTAATCCCATATATATGAGATCTAGAAAGATGGTAGCTCAGCTGGTAAAGAATCTGCCTGCAATGCGGGAGACCTGGATTCGATCCCCGGGTTGGGAAGATCCCCTGGAGGAGGGTATGGCAACCCATTCCAGCATTCTTGCCTGGGGAACTCCATCAACAGAGGAGCCTGGCAGGCTACAGTCCATGGGGTCGCACAGAGCTGGACACAACTGAAGTGATTAAGCAGTAGCAACAGCAGAAAGATGGTGCTAACGATCGATCCTATTTACAGGGCAACATTAGAGATGCAGACAAAGAAACAGACTGTGGATACGGTGTGGGGGGCAGGGGAGGAAGAAGAGTGTGGGACGAATGGAGAATGGAGAGTAACATGGAAGCGTATATACTGCCATGCATAAAACAGATAACCAATGGGAATTTGCTGTGTGACTCAAGGAACTCAAACCAGGGCTCTGTGACAACCTAGAGGGGGTGGGGAGGATCGGAAAGTGGGAGGGAGATTCCAGAGGGAGGGGGCACATGTATACCTTGGCTGACTCATGTTGGTGGATGGCAGAGATCAACACAACATTATGAAGCAAATTTCCTTCAATTAAAAATAAACAAGTTTAGGGTGGTAGGGAAAGGATATTCTCTTTTCTAAAAGAAGCTGCTTTGGAGATGAGTCTGTGAGACCTAGGATGATGAAATCATGTTTTGCTTCCCAATGTCTACCTGCCCTGTGAAGTTTCCTCCTCCTCAGCCTGTGCCAACGTGTGCATCCAACATCACAAAACAAAAGCCACTGTGAGCAGCCCATCCTATCCCCAGCCTGCCGTGATGGTTGCAAGCTTCTTTTTTTAAAATAGATTTATTTTTGGGGGGGGGGGAGGGATGTGGACCTATTTTTAAACTCTATAGGATTTGTTACAATATTGCCTCTGTTTTATGTTTTGGTTTTTTGGCTGTGAAGCAAGTTGGGATCTTAGGTCCCCAACCAGGGATCACACCTATACACTCTGCATTGGAAGGCAAAGTCTTAACCACTGGTCAGCCAGGGATGTCCTGCAAGCTTCTCTATAAATGGGGATAAAGGATCCTTGGCCACCAATTCTGTGTTGTTTCCTTGTGGCAGTATTGAGAACTCAATCTAGGCATCAATTTTCTTGTAACCTTTTTGCACACCAAATTAGGAGACTTCTCATTTGTAATTGTGATGAACAGCAACTGTAGTGAATACAAATTTATATGTCTCACTCCTCCACTTTGGTATCACAGACCATTAAAAATACTGCCTTTTGTGACTCATAGCTGCAAGGTGGCTTACCCAATTGAAGGAGGCGGATTCAATTAATCCAAATTGGGACTATTAAGGTGAATTTTGTATGCATAGCTTTGAAGGAGATAAAGAGAGTAAAGATACAAGCCATACCATTAAGACTGATACTAAGATTTAAGCTAATTGAAAATGTTAAAAATCATCCAAACTACCAGTTCACATTCTGCTGGAATGTAAAGAAGCTTACATGCTAAGTCACTTCAGTCATGTCCAACTCTTTGTGACCCCATGGACTGTAGCCTGCCAGGCCCCTCTGTCCATGGGATTTCCCAGGCAAGAATAGTGGAGTGGGTCGCCATTTTCTCCTCCACGAATCTTCCTGACCCAGGGATCAAACCTGAATCTCTTACATCTCCTGCACTGGCAGGTGAGTTCTTTACCCACTGAGCCACCTGGGAAGCCCCATGTTGCTCACAGGGTAGACTATTTGAGTGTCATGTCAGCCACCATGAATGGTGGCTACTGAAGGTCCACTGTTATCTGCCTCTACACAGAATTTGCCTCAGTCTAGTGGAGTCACCTCACTAGGGAAGTCATACAAACCTCTCTGAAAGAGTGCCCCATAGACAATAACTGAATGGCGTATGTGTGTGTGCTAAGTCACTTCAGTCCTGTCTGACTCTGTGTGACCTTATGGACTACAGCCTGCCAGGCTCCTTTGTCCATGGGATTCTCCAGGCAAGAATAACTGGAGTGGGTTGCCATTTCCTCCTCCAGGGGATCTTCCCAACCCAGGGATCGAATCCGCATTTCTTGTGTCTCCTATGTTGGCAGGTGAGTTCTTTACCACTAGTGCCGCCTGGAAAGCCCAAACCCAGCTCCTTTACCTTAAAGGGAACAACCTTACGATAGAATTTATAATCCAGAGAACCCAGTTGGATGAAACCAAAGCAAGACATTCTTTCAGACCATGTTCTTGCTTGGTTCTTTCCCTTTCCCCATCTTGTGTCATTCTCTGCTCTGTAGTGTTCTCTTTTGTCTAAAGGATACTTCCTCAGTCAAATCCCATACATCCAAATCTCTTCCTCAGGCTCTGCATCTAGACAGCCTGACCTAAGTTAACTGGTATATGGAAAACAAATCACATGGGGAGGGATGGCTCTAAAGATGCTACCTACAGATGCAGTATAGAGCCAGAGAAGAATTCAGGAAGGTGTGTATCGCTGATCTTCCTGTTTGTGACGCCATTTGTCTCGCTGTTAACACTGTCTGCACTGTTCGCTGAACCCGGGGTAGGCAAGGCGTGAGCTAAGAGGCTGGAAGGAGACTCGAGAAGCTGTAGGAATTGCAGACACATTTATTCTCTCCTGACTGACGCAGCAGCTGTAGCAGTAGACAGGCTCTATTTTCTCTTCCGTGGCTGACCCAACAGACACAGCCATGACACAGCAGTAATTCTGCTGCTTCTTTAGGTGGAGCTCATATATACCCTGGAGAAGGCAATGGCACCCCACTCCAGCACTCTTGCCTGGAAAATCCCATGGATGGAAGAGCCTGGTGGGCTGCAGTCCATGGGGTCGTTAAGAGTCAGACACGACTGAGAGACTTCACTTTCACTTTTTCACTTTCATGCATTGGAGAAGGAAATGGCAACCCATTCCAGTGTTCTTGCCTGGAGAATCCCAGGGGCAGGAGAGCCTGGTGGGCTGACGTCTATGGGGTCACACAGAGTTGGACACGACTGAAGCGACTTAGCAGCAGCAGCAGCATATATACCCACCAAACACAACCGGTATCCAAGTGAGCACCTCGGGATGCACACGTGCAGTGCTACAAATGATCTCAGCTGTTACATAGTTACTATTTGCAAAATGTGGAGTTAGAGAGCCTGAACACCCCCATCTTGGCTGATTTGCTCTCTCCTGCAAGGTGACAATGGAATTCAAGGTAAAATAACTGTCTTTGCTTTACACTTGAAACTAACACAATATTATAAATCAACTATACACCAATACCAAAAAAAAAAAAAAAAACCACATAAAAATAAGGGAACTGTCAATACAAGGTAGAATTAATGGGTGATGAGTTTTAAGGTTAGGAGTTAAGTAGGAAAGATAATGAGTACCAGAAAAAAATGTTCAATTATAATTTTTTAAAAGAAATTTGCTTATTCTCTCACCAGAGCCCCTCATTTGAGAAACAGAAAGAGAAGGGTAAAGAAAGAGGAAGAGAGAGAAGACAAAGCATCTGTGCGCCTGTCTGTGTGCATGAGTGCATGTGTATGTGCGTGTGAGCACATGTGTGTGCGTGTGTGTGCATGTGTGTGTGCGTGTGCGTGTGTGTGTTAAGAAGATGGGGGCTGTTAGGCAAATAATATGATGCTTATGAGGTCCAGATTACAGGAAAATCCTCTTCAAAAAAGTTTCCTAAACTTACATTTGGAAGTATTTCTAATGAGCATTTCTTTTGACTGTGAAAAAAATAGAAGAATATGGTCTCTCACCAAAATACCCAAGTTGTTCAATTGCTAAGTCCTGTCTGACTCTGTGACTCCATGAACTGCAGCACACCAGGCTTCCCTGTTCTTCACCATCTCCTGAAGTTTGCTCAAACTCATGTTCATAGAGTCAGTGATGCTATCCTACCATCTCATCCTCTGTTGCCCTCTTTTCCTCCGGCCCTCAGTCTTTTTTCCAGCATCAGGGTCTTTTCCAATTAGTCAGCCCTTTACATCAGGTAGCCAAAGTATTGGAGCACAGCTTCAGCATGAATCCTTCCAGTGAATGTTAATGTGGCCCTTTAAAGTCAGCCTTACTGTGAGAAAAAAAAAAAAATGACAAGACCAAGAAGTAGGATACCAACTACAAAACATGTCATCTGGTTATCAGCTTAATTGAAATCATCCTGTCATGAATGACAATCCATCAGATACTCTGCCAGTCAATATGTCATGACATTATATGTAATGAGAGGTCTCCTCAAACCCAAAGGGAAAATCTACTCATTTTTTTTTTACTTTACATTTTGTTTTTTGAATTATGTTGGCACTAGTATAAAATGTGTGCAGCTTTATTAAGTCTGTAAAAAACAGGTCAAATCAGAGCTCAAAATATTGACTTGCATTTGCCTAAGACATTTAAATTTTTTTTCAAATGTGCAAAATTTTACTTATATTGTTAACCTTTTATCCTCACTGATATATGATCAAATGTTCCATCAGACATTGGCTCCTTGAGTCATTTAAGAAACAAAGACAGCATAGTACATGTGTATTATTGGTGGGGAGAAAACAAGTGAAAAATAAAAATAGAATATTCCATAATTTAAAAGTGAAAACTTTGAGAATTTCTGCTTCAGCTATGATGGTGTAACTCAAGGCAGACCGTTAGTCCCATTAAGATAAATTGGTATAGGTATATAAAATGCCAAAAATATTGTGTTTGGAGAAATCACAGAGCTTCCAAACCAGCCAGCACTGGAAGAGCCAAGATTATGGAAAAATGTAAAACTTGTTGCAATGAGCCCAATGTTGTACAGCAAAAGTTTTGTTCAGGGCATTTGTTGGCTTCTAAGCCATGCGAGAGAAGAAGCTGAGAGGCCAGCTCATAGGCCACTGCTAACATGCAACTTGCAGAACTTGCAACAACTTCACAGAGCTGGAAACAAAAAGTCGTTTGGGCTTGCCAGGGTATCCAGAACTTAAAATCCTATTATGCCCAAAGAAAGTCAGATACAGTAAAGAGAGTTTAATGCTTAGTATCAGTTTTCCTCATGAAGAATGTGCAAATTCTAAAGTTGTACAAAGCGGAGGCCAAGAAGCCAGGCAAAAACTGGCTTAAAAGCTGATAAAATTTTCACACTAGTGGGGAGGTAAAAATTAGAGTAGAGGACCCACTAAGGAGAAAAAGCCCTGAAAAATAACCTCATGCTTTTAACTGAATCATCTAATAAAAGTTTAAAAACTTGACTCGAAACAGATTATTGGAATAAAATAATCTGTTCCTCCAGTAGCTGCCTGCCAGGAAATAAATGGATTCTCACTAGAAAAAGGAAACAACATCCACAGTTTCTAGTTTTTGTGTATACTAGCCTGGAATTTAATAAATAGTTACCAAGCATACCAAGAAATAGGTTGTACAATGTGAATAAGATACAAATGATACAGATGTTGGTGTAATCAACTATAGGCTGTAAAATACCTGAAAATAAGATGCTCTGTCAGAAATGTTCTAGAAGTGGAAAGGTGTTTTAAAGGTGGAGAAGTGGTCTAAAGATCAAAATTTATTTTAAAAATGAATGGAAATTTTGGACATTAAAAATATTTTTTTCTGAACTTAAGAGCTCAGTAGATGGGTTTAACAGCAGATTAGACACAGTTGAAAAGAGAATCAGTATTTCTACTTGTAGGAAATATCCACATTGAAGCACAGAGAGAAAATAGACTGGAAAATGATGGAGGGTGAGAAGTGTGTAAGAGACATATCAGATACAGTGAAAAGCTTTAGTCCATTTATAATGGAAGGCTCCATAATACAAAGAGAAAAAATAGGGCAGAAGCTATATCTGAACTAATCATTGCCATGAATGTCCCCAAATGATGAAAGACACCAAGCCACAAATACGAAACATGCAGAGATCACCAGTCTTTGGAGGATCATACCCAGGGAACAGAAATGAATCAGAGTTAGACTAAACCTTAGCAAAATTCCAACCCCGTCTAAATTCAACATAGTCTCTGATTTGATTAAAGCAATCAATTCATCATCCTCTCTGATTAGAAGTGAAAAATATGGAAGACTCTCTAATTGAAAAAGTCATCGTTCATGGCCTCTGTGTGTGTGTGTGTTTTCCAGAAAGAACTAAGGAAAAAACTCAACAATCTATGTCTCTATCTTAAAATTCTAGAAACCAAACAGTAAGTTTTACCAAAATGAATAAAAGGGAAAAAATAAGAAAGATAACAGAATAAATTTATTTAAAAAAACAATGTCACAAAATCAAACATTGTTTATTGGAAAAGATTTTAAAAAGTAATGACTGCTAGAAATATTGATTAAGAACAAAAGAGAAAGTACAAGTTAAAAATATCAGGAAATACAAAGTGGAAAGCACAACAGATCCTATAAACTCAATCAAGATAATAAAAGGATATTACATCCAGTGTTATGTCAGTTAGAGGATGTAGAAGAAATCAACAAATTGCTAGTAAAACACAGTCCCCTTCAACTAACACAAAACGGAATAAAAAATCTCAGTGGTACTATATCTTTGTCAAAATTAAAATTTTAATTAAAAGTTTTGAGATGTCCCTGGCAGTCCAGTGATTAAGACGTAACCATCCAGTGCAGGTGCTGTGGGTTTGATCCTTGGTTGAGGAGCTAAGATACCACGTACCAAAACATAAGATAGAAGCAATATTGTTAAAAAACAAACAAACAAAAACCTCCTCCCTGCAAAACCCAGGCCCTCATGGTTTCTCTAGCAAATTCTCTAATGAAGTAAAAATAACATCACTCTTACACACATTCTTAAAGACAATTTTTTTTAAATGGAGCATTTTTCAATTTCTTTTATTAGGCCTGCAAAATTTTGATAAGCAAGTATGACTTAAGAAAGACAAATTATAAAGTGCTCTCCTAAACAGAGATATAAAATTCTAATAAATTGTTTTCAAATGGAATTTATCCATATATTAAAAAAAGATGATGCATTGCACAATATTGTTTTATTCTGGAAATGCAAGGTTGTGTTAACTAGGGAAACTGTCAGTGCAATTCTACACACTAACAAAACTTAGACAAAAATATCTCATATTTGATACAATTCTGCATTTGATAAAATTCAGCACACCTTCATAATGATGTCTGTTGCTGATCATGGGGTCTTGGGAGCCCCATGGACAGTAGCCCACCAGGTTCCCCTGTCCATGGGATTTCCCAGGCAAGAATACTAGAGTGGGTTGTCATTTCCTTCTCCAGAGGATCTTCCCAACCCAGGGATGGAGCACCAATCTCCTGCATGTGCAGGCAGATTCTTTACCACTGAGCAGCAGAGAAGCCCATACATCTTCATGATGAAAATCTCCAAGTAGGCATGAGATCTGAGATTAGAAGAGAAGCTGGGAAATCTGAAGGAAAGTGTATCCATAAAAATCATAGCAAATTTCTCTAAATAATAAATAAAATATTAAAAGCTATCCCCCTGAGATCCTGACTGCAACAGCAATGTCTGCTACAGACATTTCTTTTTTGTTACAGACATTTCTATTCAACACTGTTCTAGCAGTGCTGAACAGTGCAATAAGACAAGGATAAAAGGTAAAAAAGATTTGTAATAAAAAAATGGAACTTTCATTATATACACAAAACACCCACAATAACTCTACAAAGTACACTAAGTCAACAATGTCACTAGATATGAGTCTTAATATGCAAAAGTCAAGGTTATTTCCACACAGAAAAAAGAAATTGAAAATGAAACTTGAGAACTAATACATAGCATCAAAACATCAAATACCCAGGAACAAATGTAACAAAAGACATGTGAGATTTCTAAAATGAATAACCAAATTTGAAAGACACTTAAAGATCCTAAAGAATGGAGTCATACACCAAAGTAATAGATGAAAGACACCGTGCTACAAAGGTATCAACTTATCCCAAATTGATCTATATTTCCAAAGCCATCCCAGTTAAAATCATGAAAGATTCTTTGTGAAAATGAGCAACTTTTCCCATAAATATACATGATGATTCAAAAGTCAGAGTAGCAAAGATAATCTTTAAAAAAATAAAGCTGAAAGAGGAACACTAGTAGATGTCACAATATTATAAATTTTCAGCAAAGAAGATAGTAATGTATTTCACAAGGATGTATGAATAAAGCAACAGAACAAGTGATGAGCCAGAAACAGACCGATATATATGATGACTTTGTTTATGACAAAGCTGACACTACAGAATAGTGGGAACAAAGATGGTCTTTTCAACAAACGTTGCAGGACCAAATAGACATTCTTAGAGGTAAAAGGATCCCAGTCCTTGTCTCACATCAATTCCAGGTGAATTGAAGATCTAACAGTGAAGATCAGTGAAGTGTAATGAAGATTCTATACTATAACATCACAACTTTGGGGTAAGCAGAGATTTTTTAAAATAGAACATGAAACATAGTAGACAAAAAAAAAGTGATATTGAAAAAATAGACAACAGCACACAATGAAATAGGAAAATGAAATGACTTGAGCAGACACTTCACAAAAAAGGATACCGAAGTTGGCTTGGATATCCAAGAAATCACAGCACATTAGTCTCATGGTTCAGTTCAGTTCAGTTCAGTAGCTCAGTTGTGTCTGACTCTTTGCAACCCTATGAATCGCAGCACGCCAGGCCTCCCTGTCCATCACCATCTCCTGGAGTTCACTCAAACTCACGTCCATCGAGTCA
>NW_011494799.1:2944583-2952056 GCF_000754665.1 Bison bison bison | reverse complement strand
CCGTTCTCCTCTTGCCCCCAATCCCTCCCAGCATCAGAGGCTTTTCCAATGAGTCAACTCTTCACATGAGGTGGCCAAAGTACTGGAGTTTCAGCTTTAGCATCATTCCTTCCAAAGAAATCCTAGGGCTGATCTCTTTCAGAATGGACTGGTTGGATCTCCTTGCAGTCCAAGGGACTCTCAAGAGTCTTCTCCAACACCACAGTTCAAAAGCATCAATTCTTTGGCACTCAGCTTTCTTCACAGTCCAACTCTCACATCCATACATGACCACTGGAAAAACCATAGCCTTGACTAGACAGACCTTTGTTGGCAAAGTAATGTCTCTGCTTTTGAATATGCTATCTAGATTGGTCATAACTTTCCCTCCAAGGAGTAAGCATCTTTTAATTTCATGGCTGCAGGCACCACCTGAGGTCTGACAGAATGTGGTCCACTGGAGAAGGGAATGGCAAACCACTTCAGTATTCTTGCCTTGAGAACCCCATGAACAGTATGAAAAGGCAAAATGATGGGATACTGAAAGATGAACTCCCCAGGTCAGTAGGTGCCCAATATGCTACTGGATATCAGTGGAGAAATAACTCCAGAAAGAATGAAGGGATAGAGCCAAAGCAAAAACAATACCCAGTTGTGGATGTGACTGGTGATAGAAGCAAGGTCCAGTGTTGTAAAGAGCAATATTGCATAGGAACCTGGAGTGTTAGGTCCGTGAATCAAGGCAAATTGGAAGTGGTCGAACAAGAGATGGCAAGAATGAACGTCGACATTCTAGGAATCAGCGAACTAAAATGGACTGGAATGGGTGAATTTAACTCAGATGACCATTGTATCTACTACTGTGGGCAGGAATCCATTAGAAGAAATGGAGTAGCCATCATGGTCAACAAAAGAGTCCAAAATGCAATACTTAGATGCAATCTCGGAAACGACAGAATGATCTCTGTTCGTTTCCAAGGCAAACCATTCAATATCACAGTAATCCAAGTCTATGCCCCAACCAGTAACGCTGAAGAAGCTGAAGTTGAACAGTTCTGTGAAGACCTACAAGACCTTTTAGAACTAACACCCAAAAAAGATGTCCTTTTTATTATAGGGGACTGGAATGCAAAAGTAGGAAGTCAAGAAACACCTGGAGTAACAGGCAAATTTGGCCTTGGAATACGGAATGAAGCAGGGCAAAGACTAATAGAATTTTGCCAAGAGAATGCAATGGTCATAGCAAACACTCTCTTCCAACAACACAAGAGAAGACTCTACACATGGACATCACCAGATGGTCAACACTGAAATCAGATTAATTATATTCTTTGCTGCCAAAGATGGAGAAGCTCTATACAGTCAGCAAAAACAAGACGGGGAGCTGACTGTGGCTCAGATCATGAACTCCTTATTGCCAAATTCAGACTTAAATTGAAGAAAGTGGGGAAAACCACTAGACCACTCAGGTATGACCTAAATCAAATCCCTTATGATTATACAGTGGAAGTGAGAAATAGATTTAAGGGACTAGGTCTGATAGATAGAGTGCCTGATGAACTATGGACAGAGGTTCGTGACATTGTACAGGAGACAGGGATCAAGACCATCCCCATGGAAAAGAAATGCAAAAAAGCAAAATGGCTGCCTGGGGAGGCCTTACAAATAGAAGTCTCATGGTTAAGGATATCAAAATTATGTTGAGATATCAACTTATGTCCATCAAAGTGACAGTACTGAAAAGATTAGTTATTCAAAGCTGGCAAGGATGCAGAACAACTGGAACTCTTAACAAACTGAGAATGTAAATTTATGACCCTGTTTTAGCAAACAATTTAACACTGTCTACTAAGGTAGAACATATTCATGCTCTACAACCCAGTGATTCCACTCTAGATATATTTCTAACAGCTATATTCTAGTGGGTACCAAGAAACATGGACAAGGATGACTGTAACAATACTGTCTACAATGAAAATTTCAGTTAAATCAAATGAAAAAAATGTGGTCTGGCTGATCAATGGGATAGTATACAACAATGATAATAAACCTCTGCTTAAGCCAGAAGCATGGCTACATTGCACAAAGATGATGTTGAGTGCAAGAAAGCCTGTACAAAAGAGGACTAATTGTAGGGTACCATCTACAGACAGTTCAAAGCAGACCATGGTACTTGATAGGGATTGATGTGAGGTTGTTGATTGGGAGAAGATGTAAGAGACCACTCATGTCTGAGAGGTCTTTAGAATAAGTGCTGCCAGCCTCCTGATTCTTCATCAGTGTGATATTTCTACAGGTGTGTTGGCTATGAGAATTCATCCAACTTTACACTAATTATCTGTGCACTTTCTGTCTATATTTTTATAATTCTCTAAAAAACATTTCTTTAAAATGAAAGGCTTTAAAAAATGGAAATATTTTTTAGACTTACATCTGTGTTTTCAGAGCAATTTCTCACAGATGGGGAAACTGTCATGCTCTAGCTATACAAGATTTTTTCTTCCCTGTGAAATGCAAAAATTTTAAACAAGGATGAAAAAATTTTCAATTTTGCCTAAGGCAAATATATGAAAATTTGAGAGGCAGAATTGCTGAAAGTAAAGTGTATATTTTCACCATATGAATCATAATGAAAAGGGGGCTTTATTTCTCCTTAAAGATGGCTAAAATTTTAATTTCGCAAATTTTATGACATGATAATTATGATGTCATAAGTTACTGCAATGCAATATCAGAGTTGTTTAAAAAAAGACTTCACTCTGTTATTCTATTTACTCCACTTCATTCCTGAAAATACACAGACACACACACAAACATACACGCACTCACATCTTGCTTGGACATTCATTTCCTTGCCTATAAGATAAAAATTCACGTTTTCTTTTTGATTTATTTATAATTAAAAAAATTTTAAGTGGCTATAGATGTGTATTGAAGGGGTGAAGTTTTTATGAGTTCTGTAATCCCAACTCAGCAAATATTGATCAGCTTCCTTGAAACACATAGCATGATGGAATTCTAATAAAGAGAAGATAAGCTAATTTAATTTTTCAATCTCTGTCCACATATGTGTAGATAGAAGCAAACATATGCATATTACACACATGCTTCAGTAAAACTGGGCAGTTTATCTTGAATAATTCATTGTTTGTGGAAGTGGTAATTGGAATTAAATTTAATCTCCATCTTCGCAGCAAGGAACAGTATTTGAAAATAGAAAACCGAACACATGAATCTGTTGTTTCCTCTCCAGGATGTCATCGGGCTTGTCCACTGGCAAGCTGCATAAGCAGTAGTGTCACAGCATGGGACAACTGAAACGCTGACAGGTACTTGCAGACACAGACCTGATGGGGTCAAATACTCCAAAATCTGCCTTGTTTGCTGATCTTTTAATCGGATTCAACTCTACTGTGGCCGCAGCACAAGGCTTTCTGACAGTATGTGACAGCATATGACAGCAAAACATTTTGATTTTTCCCCGTTTGATGATATTTCGGATTTTTGCAATCCTTTGTAAACTAGCACAGTGTTGTCTAGAAAATGATACAGGCAGTTAATTGTACTGGATGCTTGCATTGTCTCTTAAATTTCTGCTGAATCCTAAGTTAGTGAATGAATCTTGTGTGTTGAGGGCAATAGGCCAAGTAGATTTTCAGTAACCCCAAGAATAGACCCCCCCCCCCAGAAAAAATAACCATGAACCCACAGCTCCAAACCCAGAATGGTCAGAGGCTCCAAAGAAATGTGTGCACCTTTTTTTTTTTGCTTTTATCTTTCTGAGTCTCTTTCCAACAATCGCAGAGGTGATTTCTAGAGGTATGGGCGGGGGCAGAGGGGAAGTGCAACTTATCAATCTATTACTTACAATAGGTCTTAAAATTCTTCTTATTCTAACCTCTTCACAAACTCTTTGGGGATACAAGAAGGATTTGGAAAGAAAAATAGAGATAGAAATCTACTAGAAAGCCATTTTTAATAAGCTCACCATAAGCCCCTAAATGTTTCAAACAAGTCTTTCCCCATCAGTTATTCACAAGAATTGAAACCTAAACAAAATGAAATTAAATTTGCATTAAACTTTCATTATCATGGAAATTATTTTCTAATTTAAATTCATGTCCTCTTGATGTTGATATTTTTAATTGTTCTGAAATAAAACAGATGTATCCTCTGTGGTTTCCCATCAAGCTTAGAATAATGTCCAAGATCCATTTCCAATGTCCTCTTGTGTTTCTCTTCTTGCCCACTCCACTGGAGGTATGCTGGCTTCTTTACCTTAAGCACATCAAGCTCTTTTCTGCTAAAGGACTCTGTGCATGCCCTTCCCTCTGTCTTGAGTGTCCCCTCTCCATCTCGCAAACTCTTGGCAGAGTTTGCCTCTGTGCATCCAATCTGTCCTCTATCACTTCGATTGATGTTCCTTACCTTCCACCACCCACCCCCACCCAGGACCATTCACTCTCATTATACCATTTCACTTTCTTGGGCTGTTCTTCCCCATTTGACCTGCTTACCCAGTGCTTTCCAGGTGGCTCAGTGGTGAAGAATCTGCCTGCTAATGCAGGAAATGTGGGTTTGATCCCCGGGGCAGGAAGATCCACTGGAGAAGGAAATGGCAAGCCACTCTAATATTCTTGCCTGGGAAATCTCAAGAAAAGAGGATCCTGGTGGGCTACAGTCCATGGGGTCACAAAAAAATTGGACACAACTGAATGACTAAACAGCACCCCCAGTAGGGAGCACCTCACCTGTTTTTTGTTTTTTAATTCCTCTGGCAGCAGTACCTAGAACATGAGGTGTAGGAAGTGTTCAGTGACTTCCTTTGATTGGAGTTAACTTTAGGGATTCACCACCAAATCAAGACCCAAGAATTTATTATACGATGTAGTGAGAAAAAAACGAGATGAATCCCATACACAGAGGAACCTGGTGGGCTACAGTCCATGGGGTGGCAAAGAATCGGACATAACTGAGCACAGCACAGACTAAAGTGTTCATCAGCAAAAGGTACAGCTTTTAGGCAGACAGTTTCAGTGGCAGTTTTATGTGGACATAACCAGTTAAGTTGTTGCTGAATTCATCCTTAGTGTCATTTTCAGTCAGATTTCTGAAGCATCAGTAAACAAATATTAGATCTCCCTTCATTCAAATACCAAAATAAAACCACTTTCAAGTACAGACTAGATAATAAGTGATAACTTGGATGAATTTGCACCACTGAGAATTCAGAAAGTATGTAAAAAGATGGAATATAATTATCTAGCTTAGAACCAGACTATTTAAGTCTATTGCCATGACCCTGATTAAGTGCCCATAATGGTCCTGGGTACCATGACCTCAGCTATATGTTTTCACATCCCCTGTGGTCTCCCAACTGTCCTTTGTCCTGCCTCCCTGGAGGCAGGAAACGATTTCAAAATTACTCTATCTAAAACTCCATACCAACCTAAAACAGAATTATTGAAACAGAAGCTGTAGAACAGAAAATGACTCTGATGGCTTGATAAAGGGCACTTGGATGAAGAGGAAGGAAATGGTAAATATATGCCTATCACAAAGTGACACGGCACAACAGACAAGGGCCAATTCAAGAGTGCCTGTTTCAGGGATAATGTCATTTCTTTCCTTCCCTTGTGTTGTGCTTTCCTCCACAGTATGAGAAGAGTAGTGCTAGCTTGGTGAAAGAAACAATATAAGAATTGATTTGAATTCATAAAATACTTCTTACCACTTACAGGTGTCAGGAGATATGAATATGATTTTTTTTAAATGTACAAAGCAATCCAGTTGTTATCTAAGGGCTTACCCACAGAGACTGCAGAATTATTTTTCTTTTTGCCCATGGAGGAATACATTTTTTTGAATGGACACCATTGTTGAAACCCCTTGGATTATCCTCCATGAGATAAATCACAGTTCTGCAATTTGTTGGTTGTAGGACCTTGGCTGGTAATCAAATCCCTGTGCTTTGATTTCTTATTCCATGAAGCAGGAGTCATGGTGCCCTTTTCATGAAGTTGGTGTGATTGAAGTATTTAATGCTACCATAAGTGAAGAGCCTAAAAAATGGCCTTACCTGTAATAAAGAGTTAGTGGGTATTAGCTGATATTAGCTGTTACAATACTTCTTGAGAGAGATTCCCTGGTGGCTCAGTCAGTAAAGAATCTGCTTGCAATACAGGAGACCTGGGTTTAATCCCTGGGTCACAAAGATCCCCTGGAGAATGAAATGGCAACCCACTCCAGTATTGCCTGGAGAATGCTTTGGACAGAGGAACCTAGTGGGCTACACTCCATGAAGTCACAGAGTCAGACACAACTGAGTGACTAACACTTTCACTTTACTTCTTAAGAAGATGAGTCAAAATCATAAGCAGTACTTGTTTTGTTCTCAATGTGCACCAATCTGAGTAATTACAAGGTTAATTTGATGAATATAGAGTTCTAATATGATTGATAGCCCACAGAATACCAGAAAGAACATCATTTTACAGTCAAGCTGATGCAAATTCAAACCTCAGCTCAAGTATATAATGTAGCTTTGTGAACTTGTGAAAATATTTGTCTTTTCTCTGAGTCTTAATTCTTTTCTACTTATAAAACATAGATAATAGCATTCACTTTATGCTGTGTATATTTGAAATAACCCATGTGGCATAGCTTGATGCTTGACATTTAGAAAAACAAGCTATTGATGTTAGTTATTATTCTTTAAATGGCAATTTTATCAATGGAATTATACTTCTTTTTTTGTGTCTGCTTAAGAAAGTGAAGTAAATGAGTCAATCTGTAAAAACACAGTCCTGATAGTTTTATAAATGATTCTTCATGACAGTGTAGATCTTATCATAGTGTCTATTGATTTTTAAACTTTTTTTCTGAAGGTATCAGTTCTCACTTATCATACATTTCCTGAGCATTAATATGTGCTAGTACTCTAGGTGATTGTATTACCACAGATAAAGGTTAACATGCTACTCTCTCCTTGATCAGTATCTAGTGAATACCAGGTATGTGATATAAGGAAAATAAATTTGTAAAATCATAAGGACTTACAGTCTCATGGGAAACATAAGGCATAAATGGCTAGCAAATTGGATGATCAGATCAGATCAGTCACTCAGTTGTGTCCGACTCTTTGCAACCCCATGAATTGCAGCACGCCAGGCCTCCCTGTCCATCACCAACTCCCGGAGTTCACTCAGAGTCACGTCCATCGAGTCAGTGATGCCATCCAGCCATCTCATCCTCTGTCATCCCCTTCTCCTCCTGCCCCCAATCCCTCCCAGCATCAGAGTCTTTTCCAATGAGTCAACTCTTCGCATGAGGTGGCCAAGGTACTGGAGTTTCAGCTTTAGCATCATTCCTTCCAAAGAAATCCCAGGGCTGATCTCCTTCACAATGGACTGGTTGGATCCCCTTGCAGTCCAAGGGACTCTCAAGAGTCTTCTCCAACACCACAGTTCAAAAGCATCAATTCTTCGGCTCTCA
>NW_011494799.1:2935136-2944197 GCF_000754665.1 Bison bison bison | reverse complement strand
GTACTCTGCATATAAGTTAAATAAACAGGGTGACAATATACAGCCTTGACGAACTCCTTTTCCTATTTGGAACCAGTCTGTTGTTCCATGTCCAGTTCTAACTGTTGCTTCCTGACCTGCATACAAATTTCTCAAGAGGCAGATCAGGTGGTCTGGTATTCCCATCTCTTGAAGAATTTTCCAGTCTATTGTGATCCACACAGTCAAAGGCTTTGGCATAGTCAATAAAGCAGAAATAGATGTTTTTCTGGAACTCTCTTGCTTTTTCTATGATCCAGCAGATGATAGCTGAGATGAAAGAAAAAAAAAATATATGTATATATATATAAGTTCAAAAACAACAGCACCAGAGCTGTCCAAGATCAGGGCAGAATCCGTAATCAAAAAATAGAGAGAGGAAGGGGTAAGAATTCAGAAGAGGAGCTGGCAGCGAGCTAGCAGATGACCTGAAGGACACTGAATTGAGGTCTGGGCGTGGTGTCAGGATTGAAGGTCCAGCTTGTGGGGAAAATACAAAAGATGGAGGGAGTGGTGTCAGTCAGAGCAAAAGCTGAGAAAACCCAAGGTGTGGCTCCAGACCAAAGGATAGCATGATTCACTGTGGATGGCTGGGGAGGTGAATGAGAGTGGAGTCACTGGGAAACACTGTGAGTCTTATTAATAGACTAAGAGGTTTGAAGTTTTAGTCAACAGCAATGAAGTTATTCAAGAGTTTGGACAGCATGATGTGGAGTAAAGAAGGCTCTGCCAAGAGGAGTCTGGCTTTAGCAGAAAGAACGAACTGGAACAGGAGATGCTGGAATTCAGGAGGCAATTGAGATATCATTCTGGTTGTCAAGAGAAGAACTCACTAGATAAAGGGAACATGACAACATAAAGGGTAAAGCCATCTTAAAGAAGAATAACTAACAATTAGGAATCTATTAAGGTACCTGGGGTGTTGGGAATATTTGGAGAGAAGGAAAGGGCAAAGGAAAGCAAGACTAGTGACTGAATGAGATGGAGATAATACGAAACTCATCACGGGAACAGGGCTGTAGAAAGGCTGGTTGGTTTGGAAGGAGAGACCATATGTTCCTTTGGAGCACTTCAGTTTCTGCATGCTAACACCCATGATTACAAATTTTTCTCTCTGTCTCAGATTTTTGGAGGAACAAAATTTTACCTTATTTTTGGTGAATCCACAAGTGTTGCTTTTTGTGCAGAATAGGCCCTTGATTTTTTTTTTTTTTAATGGATTAAGAGACAGGAAGAGGAAAAAGTTGTTTCAACAAGGAAAGTTTGGTTTCCAACAAAAATCACGAAAAAGCCTCTGCATAAGAACAGGACTGCATGTGTTCATTAAGATGGGAGCAGTGGCTTTAAGGAAACCTACATTAATGGTAGAAGTGTAAGAAATGGTGCAGGGAGTTTGTAGTATAGTCAGGCAAAGGGGCGGGATAAAGCAAGTATGGCCTATTTATTTAGTAATTCCAACAGTGAAAACAATAGAAAAATACAGTAGAAATTAGAAGAGCTCCTCTAATTAGAATTAAGAGAGAAAATTGCTTTCTCCACCCCGGCAAAAAGAAATCCTGAAGGAGATCAACCTGAAGCTGGAATTCCAATGCTTTGGCTATCTGATGCAAAGAGGTGACTCACTGGAAAAGACCCTGATGCTGGGAAAGATTGAAGGCAGGAGGAGAAGGGGATGACAGAGGATGAGATGCTTGGATGACATCATCAACTTAATGGAGATGAGTCTGAGTAAACTCTGGGAAATGGTGAAGGACAGGGAAGCCTGGTGTGCTGCAATTCAGGGGGTTGCTAACAGTCAGACACAACTTAGCAACTGAACAACAATAACTCCAGTGAAAAAGGGAAATATGGATGTGGCTAATAAAAAAAATTGAAAAAAGGAGGCTCCTTAAAAAAGAAAATTCAAGTGAACAATATCACACTACAGATAGTATAAGAAGAGAATCACCAATTTCTCTATGACAGAAAAGAATGGAAAAAAAATATAGATCCAGAGAGATGGTGATTAGAGAAAGAGGAGATTCATTAAATGTAATCTCTGATACACTCAATAATGAATTATGGGCTAATGATGATTCTTCAGTGTGCATTAAAGTGTTATGGATTAACCTAAATAGAAATTGCCAATTAACTGAAGTCCATGCAACAGATAATACTTGGAAGCAGTGCTAAGTCATGTCTCTGAAGTTCAATGTAAAACATGAAGTGCATGTCCAGAGGTGCAGCCCTGTGCATTTACCATGATTGGTTTTCATAAAACAAGTAATGGTCATAACCCTAGACTGATTTTCAGTCAAAAGTAACAGTCAATTTGGGGAACGTAAGCCAGGTTAATAGTTGTTGTTCAGTCACTCAGTCGTGTCCGACTCTTTGTGACCCCATGGACCGCAGCACGCCAGGCGTCCCTGCCTTCCACTGTCTCCCAGAGTTTGCCCAAACTCAGGTCCATTGAGTTGGTGATGCTGATTAGTAGTAATAATCAACTAGGAAGACATCTTTCAACATGGTTTTGGTGAACTGGTAGTACCAATGAATAAGTCTTAGAGTCCCTAGTTGCTTGACAAAATATAGTTTGGCAAAGGACATTCGTTTCATATTATGAATCTATATTTTACAAAAACATCACTCTAGAATTTATGTAGTAATAGGTCAACATGCTCAGGGAAGCAGGGCAAAGAGGAAGGTTGGTTGGTTTCATGTAGTCAAGCTCCAAGAAGGCAGCAATCAATGGGAGGGATAAGGAAAGTGCCATTAGGCCAGACTTTGTGTGAGAAATTGAACCAAGTGAATGGACGGTGGGAAGGAATTATTTGTTTTTGCAGGCAACAAGCCCAATGTCTCAAAATCAGGACCTCAGACAGGGACCCTGAAATAAGGGCTTCGGGGTCTCGAAAGAAAGACCTGTGAAGTGGAATTCAGACTCTGAAAGTACAAATACACTGTCATAGGCATCAGGGGTTCTGAAAGGCATTTCTGTAACTGCCAAGAACAATAGCAACAAAGATAGTGCCTTACATGAATACAGCACTGCATGCTTACACGTGTCTGCCACTTATTTTATATCATTCGATACCCTTATAGCAAAGCCAGAGGGTTAGATAACTCACTGTCACAAAGTGAATTTTAGTAGATAAGATCAGGACTTGAGCTCCTAATTTATTCATTCATCAATCCATTTGTTAAATCCATTTAATTTTGTTCAACCTTGTACCTAAGGTCTTGGGAAGCCTGAGGATGCTGTGTTGAAATGTGGGCTGAATTCTCTGAGAAGAAGCAAGTGGGTACACTTGGCTGGTGACAGCAGGTGACATTAGGTTGTAAGGACTAAGACCATTTGTTTTATTCAGGCGTATATCTTTTATTGCTTAAGAATAATTTTGAAAGCTTAGTACTATCCTAAGCTGGAGAATATACCAATATACTCTTTGGGATATCTTTAAGTTTATAAACATATTAGCTTTCTTCGAAATTCAGAAGTGAAAAAAAAAAGTGAGGTAAAATTTTCCTCCTTTCTACAAAACCTTTGAGAATGGACAGGACTGTCCACATTTTCTGTAAGTTACATAAAATTGTCTGTTGTTGTTATAATTCCATAGGCATCATGCTCCTCTAGTAAAATGATGTATGGAGCAATCGTCTGGTAGGGGCTGATGGGATGTAAATGAAACTAATTAAGGAAATGTCAAACATAATTAATAAAACAGGTTTAAGTTGCAAAAGCCCTGTCAGCGGAATGAATGGAGGGGAGCATCGCTCGCCCATTGTTGGGTGCACTTTTCCCCTCTCCTCTCTCCTCTCCAGGCTTTATTTAGCATTGTTCAATTAGATCCTAAAAAGCTACTTGAAGTTCACTTTTCTACCTCACCTTCTCTTAGCTTGATCCCATGGAGAGGGAGGAATATAAATTTGCCTGTCGGCCTGCAGCTTGGAAAAAATTAATTGCCAACTCCTCATCTTTTCCAAGTACTACAGGACATTAACATAACCAATTTGCTTGAACTCCTCACTGGCTGCCTAATAGAGCATCTGACCAGCTGATAAAACCAGGGTGTTGCTGACGCCACCTTATTATTATTAGCATTTTCATAATATCCAAATATGATAGCAGCATGATTCACGGGCTCCATTTATTATTGATAAGAACAAAAAAAGGGGGGAATTGGAAATGACAAAACGGGTGAGCGACCTACAATTATGGCAAGCAAATTAGAGTATGTGGTAGAGTCAGTTACATTTGCCTAGGAGTAATGATGCCCGAGACCTTTCCCTTCCCCCGGGATGGGAGAAATAATGGATTCCCTTGCAGCTGCAGATGGGGTAGGAGAAGGCTGTCACCGGCACCATGTTTACTTAAGTTCGGCTGAGCGTGTGGCCAGCAGGCCAGCCTGGAGTGTTCCAGTCAGCTCCAATCGTTTCAGCCACTGAAGCAGAAGCCGCTCAAAAACTGGTTTCTGGGAGGGGTGGAAAACAGAAATGGGCGCCGGGGAGGAGAAGATTCTTGCTTGAACATCAACAGCTGCGTTTGCAAGGAGCTTTTTGAGCCTTGTCAGTTCCTAGACAAGGGTGATAACCTTGAAAAACTGAGGCCAATTAACTTTTAAGTGGGGAGATAAAGATGAAATGTGGTTTCGGTTAACTTACAGACCCCCGCCCATTCTCCTTCTAGATGATCTCAATTTAGTTCATATACACTCACACACACACACACACACACACACACACACACACACACTGTCTCTCTCAAAACACACACACTCTCATATACCCACACACTCACACACACTCTCACACACTCTCATACACATACACTCTCTTTCTCACACACACTCTCATATACACAGACAGTCACACACTTTCAAACACACATTCACACAAACACTCACATAGTTGCCTGGTATTTACTTCCATTTGACGAACGTGCAGTAAGCATCCATATTTGCCAGACTCAGGAGGAGGAAGGCATAGTGTATGTACTCAAGTTTAAAGGGTCAGTTGTGAATTCATATTAATTAGAATAACACACACAGATTTTATTTGGAAGTAAATTCCTCCAGAAAAAGCCTTTGGTAATAGATACAAGAGACATGATGTATCCACCAAATCAGAAGACAATTTCCAAACATAATGATTATTATTAGCAAGCACTGGTAACAGCACTAGAGGTGTGTACCTGCTCTCAGCAAAAGTTAGTAGCTGGAATTTTTTCTATCGGTTAGAGAAAGCACAGTAAGCCTAGGACATCGAGCTATGTCAGAAAAGAAGGAAGGACTTGAATATTAATGGTCTCAGACCAAAAGAACACAAGAGTTTTGAGGGCTACTGCTGTGCAAATTTGAAACTGTTTGGATTAGAACGTATTCAATTTAACAGCTTATAATAAAAATCCAAAGTGATGTCAGAGACAGAGAATATCAACAAATGTTATTTATGGGGAGGTTAAACATATTCTTTGTATTATTCTTTCAACTTTTCTCTATGTTGGAAACTTTCTAAAACAAAATGTCTAAGGGGAAAATTCCCATTATTTCTGAATTATACAAAGAAATGAATCATGTAACTTGGCTTCAATTACATCATGAACTAGTTATGAAAAGTTCATTTTGATTTAATCTGATTCATAAATATCTCAGTCCAGACCTTGATGCTGAAAATTGGTACAATTCAATTTTATTAAATATTGAAAATATTTAAAAGTAGATTTATGGTATAAAAATAGTGGTTATTACAACTCAGTGAAAGAAATAAAGCATTAGGATACTGCCAGTACCCTTGGAGTTCCCTATGTGTCCTTATTCAGCCTCACCCTTGCCCGTTCCCCTTAGAGGTTAACAATATTCTAAATTTCTAATTGTGTAATTCCCTTGCCATTTATCATATATGTATATATAGATATACACATATGATGGAATTATATGTGCAATTTGTTACTATTGGGGCTTTTGCCCCAAATTACAATCTTTATAATATTCCATGTTGTTTCATATGTGGAGCATGGTTGTAACTCATTTATTTTCACTGCTGTGTAGTATTTCAAAGTACAAATAAAACATGAATTATTTATTTTTATAGACTTTTTTAAATTTTTAATTTATAGCACAAATATAGGCCTGTTTAGAATAAGCACCTAGAGAAACAATTGAAGCTATGTTCTCAAGTTTATCAGCATAAACTTGTTCATAATAATTTCATATGCTTAAATGTCTATAACAAAAAGGATGTGGTGTTTTGATAGCAGTTCTCTGCAATTCATTGAGACTTGCTTTGTGGTGTACCTGAAAAGACAAGTTATTTAACAGTTATTGGAGATAGATTTTTAAATATATGTACATTGGATGGTTCTTAATTGTTCTATTCAAATTGTCTTTAGACTTAGCAGGTATTTTTGTCTATATGACATCATATCACCCAATAAGAAGGTGAATGTGTCTTTTGTTTGCTGTGGGTCTATCCATCTTAATATGTTATAGAATACTTTCTTTTGGGCAATGTCTGGTTTTGGAGAAGGAAATGGCAACCCACTCCAGTATTCTTGCCTGGAGAATCCCATGGACAGAGGAGTCTGGTAGGCTACAGCTACAGTCTGGTTTTACCAGTATGTAAATTGTGAAAATCCTTTAATTTCTACAAGGTTTTTTTTAATGATATTCTGCTATTCTTTTTCTGATTTTAATATAACTATACGAGCTTTCTTTTTATTTCTATCATTTCTGTATCCTGATGTTTAAATGTTTCCTTTATTACCAGCATAAAGTTTGAAATTAAAAAAATTGACAGTGTTCATATTTTAACTAAAGCCTTAAGTCTATTTGCAATTATTTGATTGCTGATATATTTGGATTTATTTCTACTTTCATATTTTAAGACTTCTTATCTTGACCTTGTTATATATGTTTTGTTTTGTTTTGTTTTCTCATTTCTTGCCTTCTTCTGTATTGATTCACTATTTTTTCTCATTCTCTGAACCAGATAAGAAGTTACAGATACAATGTCTATTTGTTATTGATTGTTTTAGAATTTACCATCCAAACTTAAATTATCAAAGTATAAATTCATCAACATATGTAACTTTTTCATGAATAAGTTAAAACTCTTTAAACAGTTTAATTTTGATTAATTTTCTCCTAATTCAAACTCTATTTTGTCTAGTAATAATTTTCATCTTGTCTTTTGTAGCCATCATGTGGTTAGTCATGTCTGATTCTTTGTGACCCTATCGACTGTAGTCCACCAGGCTACTCTGACCCTGGTTTGTCCAGATAGGAATACTGGAGCTGGTTGCCATTTCCTTCTCCAGGGATCTTGTCTTTGAACTCCACAAATTATAGATCATTGTTTTTGTTTTACATCTAATATTTATTTATAATGTAATATGCATGTTACAAGTATTTTATGTGTTTATAACACTTTTTTCATTTCAGAATTTCCTTCTGGCCTCATTTTTGTAACCTGAAGAAATTCATTATTTAACATTTTTTCTTCCACTCTGGCTTCCATTTGGCTGTTAAGAACTTAGTTGGCAGCCTTATTATTGTCCTCTTGAAAGTAATGTCTCCTTTCTCTGTGGATGCAGTTAAGATTTTGGCTTTGTCTTTCATGTTCTGCAGTTTCACCGTTATGTGTCTAAACTTGAATTTTTTTTTTCTGGTTTATTTGTCTTACCTCTTGGCCTTCCTGAGTTTGTGAATTGGTATCTTTTGCCATTTCTAGGAAACCATAGACATTTCTTCAGACATTGCTTCCTTCTCATTCTTTCCCTCCTTTCCTTCTGGCATTCACATTATATATTTATTAGATACTCTTACTCTTTCTTCTGTGTTTTAAAATGTATTTTTCTTTTATGTCCCTCTTTTTATTTCTCTGGACTGCATTCTGGATGCTTTCTTCAGTTTTCTCTTCTTTTTAATAATTCTCTCTTTAGCTGTGTCTTCTCTGATGTTAATGTATTCTACTGAATTTTAATTTTACTTGTTATAGCTTTCATTTCTAGAAGTAACATTTGGCCATTTTTCAAATATGCATGGTTCTTTTATTAGCCCTCCTTTCTCATGTTTTCAATCTTTTATTACTTAAAACATATTTTGCATATTTATTTTATACTTTGTGGCAGATGATACTCAAATCAGAAGACTTTTGCAGTCTAATTCTATTCTTTAGCTCCTGGTAAATTTGGGTTCTTTGCATTTTCTGACTGCCAATTCATACTTTTTTTTTTTAACTTTTCTAGTGTGAATTCTTTGACACCTGGTTTGACAGGGAGATCTTCTCAGGAGAGATTTTGTTGCTTTGATTTGATTTGACTTTGTTCCTGCAGAGTGCCTACATGCATCGCATAACCAGAAACACATTAAAATGTATCCTCAGCTTGAGATATTTCATATTACTTGGGTATCATGAATTCAGTCTTCAAATCTATACGATGGTCAGCTAATAGTTATTCTTTTTCCCCTTTAGTGCTAATTTTTGACAATTTTCCTTACTGAGGGGTCTTTATGTATAACTTTATTTCTTTCTTACTCTAACTGTGAAACATAAGTCACTGGAGTCGCAGCTTCATATTGGTTCAGTTCAGTTCAGTCACTCAGTCATGTCTGACTCTTTGCAACCCCATGAATCGAAGCACACCAGGCCTCCCTGTTCATCACCAACTCCCGGAGTTCACTCAGACTCATGTCCATCGAGTCAGTGATGCCATCCATCCATCTCATCCTCTGTCATCCCCTTCTCTTCCTGCCCCCAATCCCTCCCAGCATCAGAGTCTTTTCCAATGAGTCAACTCTTTGCATGAGGTGGCCAAAGTACTGAAGTTTCAGCTTTAGCGTCATTCCTTCCAAAGAAATCCCAGGGCTGATCTCCTTCAGAATGGACTGGTTGGATCTCCTTGCAGTCCAAGGGACTCTCAAGAGTCTTCTCCAACACCACAGTTCAAAAGCATCAATTCTTCGGCACTCAGCTTTCTTCAGAGTCCAACTCTCACATCCATACATGACCACAGGAAAAACCATAGCCTTGACTAGACAGACCTTTGTTGGCAAAGTAATGTCTC
>NW_011494799.1:2882950-2934975 GCF_000754665.1 Bison bison bison | reverse complement strand
ATAAGGGTGGTATCATCTGCATATCTGAGGTGATTGATATTTCTCCCGGCAATCTTGATTCCAACTTGTGCTTCTTCCAGCCCAGCGTTTCTCACGATGTACTCTGCATATAAGTTAAATGAGCAGGGTGACAGTATACAGCCTTGATGTACCCCTTTTCCTATTTGGAAACAGTCTGTTGGTCTATGTCCAGTTCTAACTGTTGCTTCCTGACCTGCATATAGGTTTCTCAAGAGGCAGGTCAGGTGCTCTGGTATTCCAGCTTCATATATAAGTGTTTTATTAGACTCCTCTCCTTGGTTGAGCTCTAGGATTTATGTCTTGTTCTTCACACACACTATGAGTCCCTGCAATCTTGAATTCAAATTTACCAGGTTTTATACCTAACCTCAAAGTTTAGGCCAGGACAGAACCTTTTTTTTTTTTTGGCTGTGCTGCATGGCTTGTGGTATCTCAGTTCCCTGACTGACCAGGGATTGAACCCATGCCCACAAGAGTCCTAACCGCTGAACCTCCAGGAAATTCCCAGAACTTTATTTCTTTGGACTTCCTTTAGATATTAGCTTATGAATAGTCTTTATTTTCTTTTCAATTCATGAAAGCACTTAAAAGGATTAAATGAATACATGTTTCTGTGTGTTCAGTATTTCATATGTTTCACATTTTATGTGTAATATAATAAAAAGTATATTTTAGGTGGCATATAAAGTTAAAATATCACATGTAATATCATAATTTTAAATCCAGTAATTTTAGCAGTGTGCAATATTGCGAGAGATCTCTTTCAATGAGATTTTATTGGTTTTACATCAATGTTGCAAAAATTTCTGATTTCTAAAAGAAAGTCTGAAAAACTATTCTAAACCTCTCTTATTTAAGCCAAGGAGTGTGGCACAGATAGATGGTAAAGAATCTTCTTGCAACACAAGAGATGAAAGTTCGATCCCTGGGTTGGGAAGATCTCCTGGAGGAAGAAATGGCAACCCATGCCAATATTCTTGCCTGGGAAATCCCATGGACAGAGGAGCCTGGGGTGCTATAGTTCATAGGGTTGCAAAGAGTCAGACACAAGTGAGCAACTAAGCATGCATGACGGGCATGCATACATACATTGCAATTCTAATAGTGGTTAAATGTTTCAGAAACTAGACTACACAGGTAAGTCAGTATTTGTAAAGGCCTGGTAAAGAACTTAACAAAGCAGGAAGTGAAAGCTCTCATCATCATTACCATCATCTACATTTCATCACCTTCTCTCCTCATGTCCCAGTGTATTTTATGAATGCAAAAAATTATTTTTCTGGATGTGAAAGTTTCAGTATCCAACATATATTTTAGAAGCATTCAGAGAGACATAGGTTTGGCTAAACAAGAGAGAGCACACGACACACTGGCAGTAAGTCTACAGGGAAAGTTGCCTGTAATGGGACAAGGGGATCTTGGATTAACACGATGTCCTACGTTTTGCTGTTAACATGCACTATTCACCAGTGGAGTTTTATGGAGTAGAATTCAGGCTAATAAGCAGCTCATTTGCAGGTACATTTCCCAACAAACTGAAAAACAGCCTTAGTTTTCTAATAACCTGATTGGAGTCCTGCAGAGGTGCAGTCCTTTGTTAGCAACTCATCTTAATAGAAATGAATCACTTCCATTGCAATGCTCTTACCACACATTCCCATGTTAGTGTACAGCAGATAAGAAACTCCTACCGATTCCAGATGCTTGTTAGTTCTCTGAGCTAATGTATAAATTGCATCATTTGGGGGCTTTGATTCTTTTTCTAATATATACATATTAGGGCAGTGCTGGAAATATCTGCTATATTAACCTTGTATTTTGTCTTTGGCCCAAAATAAACCTTAAACTAATTTTTGAAATATATCTCATTTCTTTTCATCTTTTCCCCATTGGCCTCATCTCACAAGGATTATAAAATCTGAAATATTCATACAAAGATAAGTTTTGTTTCCACTATATGTTTACTTTGGCTGGAATCAAAATGGCTCTTAAAGAAAAGGAGCCAACCATGGGTCTTTGGGGGCTAGTTTAGCAGATTTAAAAGATTTTTAACTGTCAGCTAATATCTCAGATTTTGAAATTACAGTAGGTTCTCTGAATCCACAGGTTTTGCATCCTTGGATATTAAGGGTGAACTGTATGTGTTCATTGTCATATGTTGTTTTATACAAGGGGTTGAGCCTACACAGGGACTCCTGGAGACAAGTCCCCACAGATATCAAAGGATGACTATATATTGATTATTAAATTGTTGGTAGTAAGAGTTGTCAATTTATGGCTATCTAAACTTATGTTAGTTTGTTTAAAATTAAGCAGTATGTACAATACTGGCAATTGCGTATAAAGACATTTTCCATTTTTTCTTATTTTCTCTTAATTGTGAAATTTCTCCTATATATCAAGTGTAAAGTATCTCCCATTTAGAAAGAACATGTGATCCTTAAAATCATACTTGGGCTCTTGTAAGAATGTTCTGATCCTATTCTTTATTCTAATAATTTATCATTTACTTCTAGCAGCAAGATGTCCTTGCCAATTGGAAGTGAGTTAGAAAAGGCATCTATTCTAGAGCAGTGGTAGATATTGATCATTTCATATTAGAATTGTAACCAGAGAAGGTGTTTATAAAATTTAGGAAATTTTAGAGGTTTTCAAGTGCCATTCGCCTTTGTGAATGTACAACTCCATTCCTTTGTAACTTTATGGATCAATATAGTCAAAGAAATATATTAGAACTCAAGAGGCTTTGAACATGACCCAGTATTTCAAAGACCTCCTTTGTTTTCAGCATAATTTGCATGCACAGATAATGCTTTGATGCTGGTGTCCACCAAAATTGGTGAAGTAGATACTTGAATGGACAGGTCAGTGTACCAGACAACCAGATTTTCAAAGGGGACTGACATTAACTGATTACTTATAGCTCATACACTTGTCCTTATGTTCAACACATAAAATGCCAATTCAGTAACTGCTCACAGGAACCTTACTCTATCTATCAATCCATCATCTAGCTACCTGAGACTATATCTGCTTTGAGTCAGCTCAAAAATTCCAGTTAAGGAGTATCCTTCAAAATCTTCAGATGGTCTAGATCATCAAAAACAAGGGAAGACTGAGAAACTGGCAGAGCCAAGAAGAGCCTAAGGAGACATGATAGCTGCCCATAATGGGGCAGCATGGATGACATCCTGGACTAGAAAAGACATTAGGTAAAACTGAAACAAAAATATGAAGAATATATGGACTTTAATGTGTCAGTATTGGCTCAGTAATTTTACCAAATGTATCATAGTAATATAAAATGTTAGTAATTTGGAAAACTCACTGCAAGATGTTTGGGGACCCTATGTACTATTTTTGCCTTTTTTTCTGTAAATCTAAAGTGACTCTAAAAATAAAGTTTATTGTATGTATATAAAAAGGAAGAGATACTAAAGGAGAAAAAAGGTTTCGCTCAGGTAAAGACTTGTTTAGACCACATGTCAGAGCCAAAGGTAAAGCTATTTTGAAAGAAGTTTTTGGATACAGAGCATGTAGTTTCAGTAGAGAATGGTAACATTTCCCAATCATGTCAATGGTGCTCTTACCCAGGCTCCAGTTAGCCTGGATTTTATATCTACTTTATTTTTGTAATAAAATTATTTCTGATATTTTTGCAGGAATGAAAAATAGAAGAGTATAGTCTTATAGAGAAAGTTCTTTAAAGACGAAGAGTTGAGGTCCTCACTTTTAAAACAGTAAAACCAAGATACAGGTGAGCCAAGAATTTGGGATGTACTTATGATGAGCCTGGCTTCCCTCAGGGCCAAGTTCTCCAGATTAGTTGTCTTCTTAAGACTGGACCACATGAGACTTGAGAGCCTCAGTGGGTTTAGTTTTTAAGATCGCTGGTAGCAGGCAATGCTTGTAGAAGGATTACCCCTAAATGTTCCTTGTGGTTAACATTAATTTGCCTAAAGAAAAAGGAAAGAGAGAAAGGGGAGAATAAGAAAGGGAGGAAGGACTGGAGGAGGAGAAAGAAAAGGGAGAAATCAACTCACCAAGAAGAGGTACATTTTCCCATTTTTTTGAGGAGAGGGAAAAAAAGAAAGAAAAAACACAGCTCAAACGGTGTTTATAAAAACCACGTAAGTAAATTGTATTTTGGACGTCAAAAATGGTAGTTAGGGTAGCTGGTTTTGGAGGCTGAATTGTTCCTTTGCTTGGTTCCATTGCCAGGCATGGATATGACCAGAGAATCAAAACCAAACAAGGAGCTTAGAAAGGAAGAAACCAAAGGTCAGCGCTAACAGCATTTTGTAGCTTCCACGAGCAGCAGTATGTACAGGGAGGAAGTGCAGCTCACCGGCAGGAAGCAATGTGGTCCAGAGAATAAAGCGGACGGCAGCCTGGCCTCAGGAGGTCCCCTGCGTTTGGCAACAGGAACATTCCCTTCATCTTGTTAACCATCTATCAGTCTGCAGAGACAGGACACGGGATCAAGCCGGATCTCTCCGTCTCTCTCCATTGCTGTCTCTGTCTCTGCCTCTCTCTCCTCAGCCTTTCTTCTAATTAACCTGCTCCCCTATCATTTCCCTCCCTCTCCTTTCTGTCATCTCCATTTCACAGTATCACTTGCTCAGTGAAAAGAGGCTCAGACACATTCTATTTAGAAAGTCAGTGTCTCACTAGGGGTGACAAGTCTTTCTTTGAGGTCATTTATCTAATTGCTCTTTGCAGATAAGAATTAATTAGCCCGATTATTTTTCTTAGTTTTTGGATGGGTTCCCCACCTGAAGAGAAGAAATTCCTTGCTGTCAGTGATTAATTGCTCAGCCAGAAGCTTACTGCCTCGCATTTGTAATAAATGCCGACTAGCTCTTTAGGTCACATTAAGAACCAGGCAGGTTGTGGTATAATGTACAGGATAATAAAGCACTTGTATAAATAGGGGCAGCAGCATTTGATTTTGATTAAATATTTTAATACATCAAAGGGTGAAGGAGTTTCACAATACTGAAGGTAAAAACCCCCATTTAGGGCAGCTTTTTTCTTTCCTTTGTGAGACATAAAACATCTCCAGGAGCCATTTGCATGCAGGGCTTATCTCAAATGACCCCAGTGATCTGCCAGGAGGGGTTGTTTTTTAGGTTTTCTGTTAGAGAACACCTAAAAGTATAAGTACCTTCAGGAACCAAATCTCTTTTGTTTCAAAGAAAGAAATGAGCTTTCTCTTGATTTACTTCCAAATTAGTTTTTTTTTTTTTTTAAGTTGCTGTTGTTGCTGAAATGTGTATGTGAAGTTTCCAGACCTCAACATAAAGTGATTAAATTCAAAGGTGAGCAAATCAAGATATGATAAAGGCCTGCTGCCGTGCAATCCATCTGGAAAGAAGAAACACAAATCCAAGAGCATATCACAGGATGTCTTAGACTTTTCAGCTACTCTAACAAACTACCTTAGACTGGGTGACATGAGCAATAAACAATGTATTTCTCACAGTTATGAAGGCTGGGAAGCAAGGTCAAGGTCCTGGCAGATTTGGTATCTGGTGACGTCATTTCCTGATTCATGACTGGTGCTCTCTGGCTGTGTCCTCCCATGACAGAAGGGTAAGAGAGCTCTCAGACGCCTTTTATAAGAGCATGGATCCTGGCCTAAGCATGTCCCAAAGCTCACATCCTTGTACTCTCACACCAGGGCATCACACTCAGGACTTCAACATAGAAATTTGAAGGGAAAGCTTTTTTTTTTTTTTTTTACAGTCCAGTGTGTTTTTTTTCTGTTGTTGTTTTTTAATTGAAGGATAACTGCTTTACAGAATTTTGTTGGTTTCTGCCAAACATCAACATGAATCAGCCATAGGTGTACATATATCCCCTCCCCCTTGAGCCTCTCTCCCATCTTCCTCCCTATTTCCCCACCCCCTCACCTCTACCACCACCAACCCCCCCAGTCTATGTTGTTACAGAGCCCCTGTTTGAGTTCCCTGAGTCATACATTGGAAGTGAAAACAGTTAGTCCGTCATAGGAGGCGAGTCTTATGTTCTGTGGATAGTTCACTTAAAGACATAGGTTTTAAATAATCTATGAAGATTGTTTCATTTTCTATGATTATGTTAGAATTCTATAGATACACTTTTCTGTGGCTATTTTAGGGAAAAAAGTAAACAACCCCAGGAGAAATTAAGTGTTTTATGAAGGCTGTGCTCATTTGAGCAAGTTTGGCAGAGACAGATCTAGAACAGATTGCTTCTGATTCCTGGGCCAATTTCCTATACATATATATATATAGTAATATTGTCTCTAAAAGGAATGAATATCCCGATGAAATGGATGATTTGATTAGTAAGAAGAATGCTTTCCCCAAGAAGATAAGTAATAGAACATTTACTCTCATTAAGCAATATTACTGAAAATAATCAAATCTAATATATTTTCTTTCACTTTAGGGAAACCCAACATGTAATTAAGAAACTTCTGTAAAGATTTACTTCATAAATTTTATCCTATATTATATCTTTCTAAGGTTCAAATCTACTGAAAAATAAGAACCTGGTAGAAGATTTTTTATAAAAGCCTATTGATTAAATAAATAGATTAAAAAACGGATAAACAGCAAGGACCTACAGTATAGCATGGGGAGTTATATTCAATATCCTGAAACCATGAAATGGGACTCATTTGACAAAGGTAGGTATTGGTAGTATTTTATGTTCTCTTATCTGTTCTCTTGTGGGTTACCTGGCCGCTCAGATGGTAAAGACTCTGGCTGAATGTAAGAAACCCAGGTTTGATCCCTGGATCAGGAAGATCCCCCAGAGAAGTGAATGGCAACCCATTCCAGTATTCTTGCCTGGAAAATCCCATGGACAGAGGAGGCTGGCAGGCTACAGTCCATGGGGTCACAAAGAGTCAGACACAACTGAACGACTTCCACTATCTATTCTCTTACTGTGGGAAACTCAAATGGTAAAGAATCTGCCCACAATTTGGGAGACCTGGGTTTGATTCCTGGGTCGGGAAGATCCCCTGGAGGAGGGCATGGCAACCCACTCCAGGACTTTTGCCTGGAAAATTCCATGGACAGAGGTGCCTGATGGGCTACAGCCCATGGGGTCGCAAAGAGTCAGGCACGACTCTGTCTTCTATTTCCAGGTACTCTTCTCTTAAGTTGCATAAAATAGAAACAACTGTTTCAGAAGGCCTCCAGCTACCAATTTCATTGAAAAGTTTACTGATATAATTACATTTATGTATGTCCTGAATGATTGAGATGATGCAATATGAAGATCTCTTCCATGTCAAAGGAGGAAGTTCTATGAATCCTTTAACATACCAAGGTCACTCATCTACCAATTTCAGATGTTTTTCACTCATATTAGGGAGATTTCCAATACCAATTATTGGTTTTGCTTATATCAAGAGCCTCTTTTTATTCTGTTTTGTAAATCTTCCCACTATCTCTGAGCTCCTGGTTAATTGTAAATACAGAAATCGCTCGGAGATATTGCACTTTCGGTTCCAGATCATCTCAACAAGTGAATAATTCAATAAAGTGAATCACGTGACTCTTTTGGTTTCCAAGTGCACATAAAAGTTATATTTACTATACTGTAGTCTGTTAAGCATGCAGTAGCATTACATCTTAATTAAAAATACTTTATTGCTAAAAATGCCACAATTACATCACTAATCACAGATTACCATCACATCAAAGAGCACTAATCACCGACAATCATAACAAGTATAACAATGATGAAAACGTTTATAATTCTTTTTCTAATTGGTAAGTTGATCATTCTAAAGAATTACCAAATGTGATACAGAGACATGATGTGAACAAGTGCTATTGGAAAAATGGCATCAACAGACTTGCTCAATGGAGAAGGCAATGGCACCCCACTCCAGTACTCTTGCCTGGAAAATCCCACAGACGGAGGAGTCTTGTAGGCTGCAGTCCATGGGGTCGCACAGAGTCAGACACGACTGAAGCGACTTAGCAGCAGCAGCAGCAGACTTGCTCAATACAGGTTGCCACAAACCTTCAATTTGTAAAAAGCACATTGTCTGTGAAGTGCAATAAATTGAAAGTGACAAAATGAGGTATGCCTGTAAGGGAGTTTTTCTTCTTCAACCACCTGTCAAGATTTCTAGGGCTATTCTACATGAGTGAATGTTTCTGTTTTCTTTCACTTTCTTTTTGCAAAAATGATGAAATTAGCTAACAAGCTGTTGAGCTTAGATGTTTCATACTGCCTTCTCTTCCTCTTGTGCTGTCATGAAAGGATTATGAACAAGGGTGACATCCTTTGCTGTTTACATCAACACGTTGCAAATTACTGTATCTCATGAGAGAACTAATTGTTCTGTGATGATTCAAAATGGACATTTGTTCCATGCTTTTTTTTTTCTTTTAGGTTTAAATTGATGATTTATTCAGAAGGCTTTAGTCAGTACGCCTGAATTCAAAATACAGGCAAATCTGTTATAGGTCTGAAAAAAACAAAAATAATATGATGCAAAGAAATTACAGAAGTGTTTAGTGGTCAAAATGTGGAGTAACTTATTTATCAAGCCCAGCTTCTCTCCGGAGTTGGAAGAAAAGTTGAATTAGCAGAGGGCTATGTGCCTCTCTTGTGATTGTCTTTCAAATCCATTACCTCATTAAATATTAAGTAAGCTTACAAGAAAAAAATCATTATAAAATCAGATTGGGTTAAATATTGTGAAGCTTCAAATAGAGATAAAAATAGCATCCATCTCATGGGGTTGTGATTTACTGGATTTGTATTTATTTATGTAAATTTCTGGCTCTGTCATGCAGCTTGTGGAATCCTTGACCAGGGACTGAACCCGGGCCCCCAGCAGTGGAGGAGTGGAGTCCTAACCACTGGACCATGAGAGAATTCCTGGAATTGTTGTTTATAAAGTGCTTAGAAAAAGGCCTGACACTTAACAGCCATTATACACATATGTGTTAGATAAAAGTCAAGGATTACTACAAAACTTTTATACTTGCTCCTTGAATCTATATGCTGAAAATAGAAACTAGATTGAATATATAAACTAGATCATTCCAAATTTCTGTTTTCCAATAGAAATTAATTGCGCAAATTTCAGTCTACAATTCTTGGTTGAAGATACTTTCAAAAAGCGTAAGCTGTGCAAAAAAGGATTCTATCAATATATTAAACAAAAGATATGTCAAATATATCTGTGGTATGAAGATACCGTATTACATTTTAGAGAATCATGTTTTGGGTGACCTGAGGCCTCATTCAGAAATTTTGTACATCATAGTATATAGCATATTTCCCTTTGCAGAAATGTGAGTCCTACATTCCCCCATGAACACACTTTGCAAATATTTTTTCTCAGTATAGCATACCTCTTAAAATCCAACTTAAAATAAACAGAAAAACTCACTCATTCATGTAAAGGAGGAAAAATAATTTTCCCTCTACTTTCCTGAGTTCTTGACTGAAACCCCTGTAATGAAACACAATAAGAAGAAAAAATCAAATAAACATTTATTAACAGAAGATACACAAAAAACATAACCAAGGAAAAATGAATAACTCTAAGAAGTGGCTTAGAACTCCAGCTAAAATACCATCGTCAACTAAATATGAAAGAAAGAAAGGTATGGAGTAATAGGGAGGTTTTCTGGTAAAACAAGGTAAACAAGAGTGAGGTTTGTTATGCAGATTTAAGTTGGCGGATTCTTCCTTGATAAGGACCTAAAGCTGTCTGATAGAGAGGGGAGGAGGGACACTTTGTTACTTTATGACCTGCTTTTAGGCGAATAGGGCCTCCCTGTTGGCTCAGATGGTAAACCATCTGCCTGCAATGTGATAGACCTGGGTTTGATCCCTGGGTTGGGAAGATCCCCTGGAGAAGGAAATGGCAACCCACTGCAGGACCCTTGCCTGGAAGATTGGCTACAGTCCATGGGGTCACAAAGAGTCGGACACAAATGAATGACCTCAGTTTTTAGGCAAATAGGAGGGCAGGCAGGGACCGATTTTGTAACTTCTCAGTCACCTTCAGCTCAATCGCCTTCAGCCCTTATGTCAAAGTAGCATATTGAGAGGTGGCGTATTCTGCTACAGAAGCTGAAAGATCAGCACGTGTGCACCAGTACTGAATCAAATCTCACAGACAGAGTTTGGGGGGAAGTAGAAAATAATTGCTTTATTGTTTTGCCAGGCAAAGGGAGATAAAGTGGCAGTGGAAAACTGTCCCAACTCAGGGGATTTACGGTTTTGGCTCAAGGATGGGGTTGCTGATAAGATAAAGGTCTGTGCAGGGCTTGCACTCCTTTAATCTCATCTAAGATGGCTTCCGAATCTTGATGAACTTCCTGGTTCCTTTAATCTTGCCTTTCTTGGCCGCTCTTCCCTTAATTAGCAGTTGTTTGAATCTGTCCTTTGGAACTCAGGGAAGGTCATGGTGGATATCACAGAGATCTTCAACCTTTCAGAAATGTATAAGGCCTGGAAAAGTAGAATTCTGGAATATTTTCAGAAGAGCTGTCCCACGAACAGGACCCAGCAACAACTCTAAGTAAAGGGCATAAATAAAGTGTCTTCAAAGATTTTCAAATGTTCTCATAGAAACGGGATTTCTGAAGCTCTCCTGGGCTCTCTGACTGCCACAGTTCATTTTTGTTTTCTCTGCTTTGAAGCACCCAAACCTAATACTGATGATGCTGATGATGCTGATTTTCTGATGATTTTCTGCTGCTGTGGAATTGCTTCCCTGAGTGTATCTGGCACATATCCTATTCTTCTGTAGCCATGCTGATGCAAGTTTGACTCATTTAGTGCAGAGCAAAGAAAATGGTACTAATAGTCAGCAAGAGACTTTAGACTAATCAGACGGACATCAAATGAAGGAAGTTAAATGCACAGCAGATGTTTAAAACTCAAAATCTTGAATCTCTGATTGCAGGGATTTCTTTGTAGTCCCACCCCTCACAATGGCAGGACCCTGGAGTGGGTGTATGGGTTCCTTCCCCCAAGAGCATACCTCAGTCTTCTCACTAATAGAATCTTCATTTTAATAAACTCATGCACAGTGAATTTTGATCTTCTGAGTCATTGTCTTCTCCCCTGATGTTTCTGCCTCCATGCTATCTGTGGATCATGGTTCTCTAGTTCTGAGTCTTTCCAAAGACCCTTCTTGGTAAACCTTCCTACCCTTGCCTTTTTCAAGAATTGATGCTTTCAAATTATTGTGCTAGAAGGAGATCAAACTAGTCAATCCTAAAGGAAATCAACCTTGAATATCCATTGAAAGGACTGATGCTGAAGCTGAAACTCCAATTCTTTGGCCACCTGAAACTAAGAGCTGACTCACTGGATAAGACCCTGATGCTGGGAAAGACTGAAGGAAAAAGGACAAGGGGGAAACAAAGGATGAGATGATTGGATAGCATCATCTACTCAATGTCTAAGCAAACTCAGGGCGATAGTGAAGGACAGGAAAGCCTGGCACTGAGAAGACTGAGCCGAGTACCTCCTTGTTATCAGTAACAGGCCCCGTCAGTGGATAAAGCTAGAAAATATTATAATATTTGTATTATACATATACATATAAATAGTTCATTCTAAAGGAGATCAGCCCTGGGTATTCTTTGGAAGGAATGATGCTAAAGCTGAAACTCCAGTACTTTGGCCACCTCATATGAAGAGTTGACTCATTGGAAAAAGACTCTGGGAGGGATTGGGGCAGGAGGAAAAGGGGACGACATAGGATGAGATGGCTGGATGGCATCACTGACTTGATGGATGTGAATTTGAGTGAACTCCAGGAGATGGTGATGGACAGGGAGGCCTGGTGTGCTGCAAATTATGGGGTCGCAAAGAGTCAGATACGACTGAGTGACTGAAATGAACTGATATATATGTGTATATATATATATATGTGTGTGTGTGCGTGTGTGTGTGTGTGTGTGTGTATATGCATATATATCCCCATGTGTGTGTGTGCTAAGTTGCTTCAGTCATGTCTGACTCTTTTGTGACCCCATGGACTATAGCCTGCCAGGCTCCTCTGACCATGCATTTTCCCAGGCAAGAATAGTAGACAGGTTGCCATTTCCTTCTCAAAGGGATCTTCCCAACCCAGGGACTGAATCCACATCTCCTGCTTGGCAGGCAAATTCTTTACCACTGAGCCACTGGGGAAGCCTATACATGTGTATAGTGATGACATAGAAGATGTTATATGTATATGTATCTGTGTTATATTACATTACTATGTTTGTATCACTTTTACATTATCTATCTGTACATATACTTATTTTAAAATGTATGTGTTCATATTGACACCTCTCATTTGAATTCCACATAAAAGGATTCTGTCTAGCCTTTCCTTATTTCTTAGTTGTAAATATCTTCTCTGACAATGAGAAACTTGTCTTCATTATTTTCAATATGTTTACTGATTTGCTTAACCATTATGCTCACTTGTTTAATGGAGCCAGTGTCTCAACCATACTGGTCATTTCCTCCACCCACAATGATCATGGCTCCTGCATTTTTTCCTTGCCTCTGCATAGCTCTGTTCCTCTCTCCTCTCCCCAGTTTCATCCACCACACAGGTTCCTACATTGGGGAAAGGAAAGGGAGTGAGGGGGGACAGAAAGGTCAGGAAAGAGATGTGAAGGCAAAATGTAAAAACAAAGAAAAAGAAGGGAAAATGGGAAGAAAGGGCTCTAGTACTAATATTCATATATAAAATATTAAAAATTAATTACAAAAAAGAAATTATAAGCTGCAGTTATTGATTAGTTAATTTAAAAATGCATAAAGCTACTCAGCCATGTTGCTATAAATATTTCTAAATATCTTCTCTCTGTTTGAGGGTTTGTCTCATTGCAAACAGTTCAGGGGCTAGCTCACTGAAAGTTATAAACTTCAAAGTAATCTGTATGTTTCTAAATCCAAATTAGACAATTATCATGGCTACATTACTTTCTGCATGTGCATTAACTCATTTTTGAGTGGGTGGTGTTTACAAAAGCAAGCAGCTATTGAGTAATTACAGCAAAGGAAGGCCATACAGTATTAGGTATACAGATCAAGAGATGTGTCTGATTATTTCGTTTTCTTTATAGACTCAAAAACTCACACTTTTAAAGTGTGTATGCTAATATGATAGAAAATCTAATATGATTTTTCAAAAATTTGCATTTATTTTCTAACAAAAGGATGTTTTATATATTCAACTGAGTTACATTTCTTTTTCTGGGGAGTGCTGGTTCATGCTCTGCCACTTAAAAAAACAGATCTTTAAAAGCTAATGGATAGGGATTCTTTATATATCATGTGTATTAACTTCTTGTCTGGAATTTTCTTTGCAAATGTTTTCCTACTTTCATGTTTCTTAAACTAGAAGTTAAGCATTTTTATTTACTCAAATCTATCCATTTTTTCCTTTGTTTATATTTGAGAATATTTATTATTCGATGCAGCAAAGACTTGTTAAAGTATAAATATTCTCCAAGGGCTGTACTTGCTGGTCTTCTCCTCCAATTTAAGCATCTAATCTAGTAGGTGTACTTTGGAGTCTAATGTTACTTAACAGGTTGTGGGTTATTCCTAATTTTATTTCCAAATGTCAGCTCAATTGCTGAATAATCCATCTTTCCCTCTCTGGATGGAAATGCAACCTTTAAGAAACATGCAATTCACACAAACATGAGTAAATCTTGGAAATTTCTATTATTTTCTAATGATCTATCTGTTGATTATTATACCTGCAATATGCTACTTTAATTACTATAGCTTTCAGTAAATTTTTATATCTGGCAGACCAAGTCCTTTCTCATTATTCTTACAATTTTCTTGCCTATCTTCATGTATTTATTCTTCCAGTTAAAAGTTATTATCAAGTTGTCAAGGTTTTAGAAAAAAAGTGATTTTGATGTGAGTGGCACCATGTTTACAAGATGATTTAGTAGAAATTGACATCTTTACAATTTTTAGTTATCCCATCCAGGAAGGCAGTATTTTGTCAGCAATTCAGGTTCTATATTATGCCCTTCAGGAAGGTTTTATTGTTTATGAGCCTTACATATCTCTAGTTATGTCTAGATATTTTACAGCTTGGTTGCTATCCTAGACATGAACTTTCAAAATTACCCCTCTTAACTGGTTATTAATTTTAAAAAAGAAACCTAATGCATTATATCTGGCTACCTTATGATACTCTTTTGGTAGTAATAATTTTAACAAATTTTCAGTTCTCTTGGAAATTTCTGGTATGTGAATGTAAGGTATGTAATTACTAATCACTTTATCTTTTCCTGTTTAATATATATTTCCTGTTTTTCTTAACTTATCACATTTTTCAAAAATCTGAATGCTGAATGGCTAAAAAAGAAAGTTTAAGTGAAAAATAAAAATCAAATCTCACAAACACATGTGGTTCTCCACCAATGCATTATAACAAAAGTATTCCATGGTTTAATAAGATGAATGAGTGTTGGCCTCCATAATCTGTGTTTAGGCAGTGCCATGCACTGCTCAGGTAGGGATTTCTTCCCTGCACTGAGGCTGGAAGTCTTGAAGGTTTATGTGTCCCACAAATTGGAGGGAAAATGAAAATGATCAGAATATTTGCCCTTAAACTCTGAATACTGGATTAGTTGGAGAATGACAATATCTTTGTTTTTGAGTGATAACCTACTACACACAGATAACTTTTATGTCTCTTTTATATTAATGTTCCTATTACAAAATCTTCACTATTATCCTTCTCCTTGTTCCCACTGCCTGATTCCCTGCCAGTTTCTCAGAACTGACTCCACCCATTTCTTCCAACAGCAAATTCACACCTGCCCATCCCCCATAGGTTCCTCATTCTACAAGCAGGAAATATATAGAAAGTGCGACAGCTAGCACTCATTAAATTTTCAATGTTGGAGTCTTACTCTTGTATTTCTCCACATCTCTCTCATTAGTTGGAGAAGGAAATGGCAACTCACTCCAAAATTCTTGCCTGGAGAATTTTATGGACAGAAGAGCCTGGTGGGCTACAGTCCATGGGGTCACAATGAGTCGGATACAACTGAGGGACTACCACACCCTCATTAGTGCTGGTTTCAAGGTTTGTTTCCTAAAGAGTAAGGTCCTAAGTGCTCAGGTAGCCCAAGACACTGTGTTTCCCATGAGATCCCTTTACTTCTATTCCCTTCAACAGGTGCTTTATTTATAAGAATATTTCTGCTGAGATGCTCTCCTTCCTTTGGTTTAATTAGTCACAACACTATGACTACAGTAGCTCTTCTCCATTGCTCTAATTGTATAGCCTAACTGGCAACATTACACACTCTTTGATCATTAAGGATGGTTGACTTCGATTCTTCTGCAAATTAGCTCCTTTAAACATTACGTATCTCTTCTCCTCCTAATTGAGTACTACTTTCCATAGCACTATTGACTTGACTTAAAAAATAGCCACAACCTAAAAATTGAGAGTTATGCTTTATTTGGTAGGCAATTCTAGGGCTTTAAGTCCAGGAGATAACATCTCAAGTGACCCTGAGGGAACTGCTATGAGGGGGTGACGGGATGTGCCAGGGTGTATAGAAGCTTTGTAACAAAAGGCAGGTAGTCTAAACATCAAAAGAATATTGTTATGAATATTAAAGAAAATGAGATATCCCAAGTTAAGGAAATTAGTGCTTATGGGAAGATGCAAGAGTGCTTATGGGAACATGAAAGTCTGGGCTCACTGAAGTCATTCTTTTCATTTGCATCTCAGCTATCGTGGGCAAGTATCCTGTGTTTTTTCACATTCTGAGCCCCCTTGAATTCATTGCAGGGAGAGGCTACATATAGCCTGTTGGCTGTTGGATAGCAGATTTTCTTCTTCCAGGGTGCCATGGAGAGCTAGAATTGCTAATGATTGTGACATCCTGGTTTACTGATATGGCGGGGGATATTCCATTTCTTGGCTGCATGGTGCTGGAGCAAAAAGATGATGCTGTGAAAGTGCTGCACTCAATATGCCAGCAAATTTGGAAAACTCAGCAGTGGCCACAGGACTGGAAAACATCAGTTTGAATTCCAGTCCCTAAGAAAGGCAATGCCAAAGAATGCTCAAACTATCTCACAATTGCACTCATCTCACACACTAGCAAAGTAATGCTCAAAATTCTCCAAGCCAGGTTTCAACAATATGTGAATTGTGAACTTCCAGATGTTCAAGCTGGACTTAGAAAAGGCAGAGGAACCAGAGAGTTTGAAAAAGCAAGAGAGTTCCAGAAAAACATCTATTTCTGCTTTCTTGACTATGCCAAAGCCTTTGACTGTGTGGATCACAATAAACTGTGGAAAATTCTTCAAGAGATGGGAATCCCAGACCACCTGACCTGCCTCTTGAAAAACCTGTATGCAGGTCAGGAAGCAACAGTTAGAACTGGACATGGAACAACAGACTGGTTCCAAATAGGAAAAGGAGTTGTCAAGGCTGTATATTGTCACCCTGCTTATTTAACTTCTATGCAGAGTACATCATGAGAAACGCTGGACTGGAAGAAACACAAGCTGGAATCAAGATTGCTGGGAGAAATATCAATAACCTCAGATATGCAGATGACACTACCCTTATGGCAGAAAGTGAAGAGGAACTCAAAAGCCTCTTGATGAAAGTGAAAGAGGAGAGTGAAAAAGTTGGCTTAAAGCTCAACATTCAGAAAACGAAGATCATGGCATCTGGTCCCATCTCTTCATAGGAAATAGATGGGGAAACAGTGGAAACAGTGTCAGACTTTATTTTTGGGGGCTCCAAAATCACTGCAGATGATGACTGCAGCCATGAAATGAAAAGATGCTTATTCCTTGGAAGGAAAGTTATGACCAACCTAGATAGCATATTGAAAAGCAGAGACATTACTTTGCCAACAAAGGTCCATCTAGTCAAGGCTATAATTTTCCCAGTAGTCTTGTATGGATGTGAGAGTTGGACTATAAAGAAAGCTGAGCACTGAAGAACTGATGCTTTTGAACTGTGGTGTTGGAGAAGACTCTTGAGAGTCCCTTGGACTGCAAGGAGATCCAACCAGTCCATCTTAAAGGAGATCCTGAGTGTTCACTGGAAGGACTGATATTGAAGCTGAAACTTTGGCCACCTGATGCAAAGAGCTGACTCATTTGAAAAGACCCTGATGCTGGGAAAGACTGAAGGTGAGAGGAAAAGGGGACAACAGATGGTTGGATGGCATCACCAACTCAATGGACATGGGTTTGGGTAAACTCTGGGAGTTGATGATGGACACAGAATCCTGGCGTCCTGGTGTGCTGCAGTCTGTGGGGTCACAAAAAATCAGATATGACTGAGTGACTGAACTGATTCCATTTCTCAGCACCAGCCAGAATTCTTTTCCCCTTGAAAATGTGTGTAGTAGTTACTCAGTCCTGTCTGACTCTTTGCCACCCATGGACTATAGCCCACTAGGCTCTTCTGTCCATGGAATTCTCCAGGCAATAATAATGGAGTAGGTTGCCATCACCCTCTCTAGGGGATCTCCCCCATCCTGAAATGGAACCTGGGTCTTCCACACCATGGGCAGATCCTTTACTGTCTGAGCCACCTTTAAGGGAAGTCTTCTCTTCCGTTTATCCTTAAGATACTGATGTTTACACTTTAACTAGTGTTTACACCATGTTTACACTTTAACTAGTCAGAGCTAAGAGGATCACCATAATTCTAGTTCTTCTAAACTTAAACTCTGAAGCCAGATAAAGGGCTGTACTTGTTCTCTCAGTCATGTCCGACTCTTTGAGACCCCATGGACTGTAGCCTACCAGGCACCTCTGTCCATGCAGATTCTCCAGGCATGAATACTGGAGTGGATTTCCATGCCCTCCTCCAGGGGATCATCCCAACCCAGGAGTTGAACACAGGTCTCCCACACTGCAGGAGGATTCTTACTGTCTGAGCCACCAGGAAAGCCACCTCTCACCCCAAAAAAGGACAGTATGTATTATTAGAAAACCACTTTTTCCGTGTCATAATTTTGAGTATAATAAGAAACTTCATTTGTATATCAGTTAGATTTTGCTGTGCACCACAAAACCTGGTAGCTAGAACAATAATAATTTTCGTTAGCTCATAATTTTGTGGGTAAGTTGAGTAGTTCTTTTGGTCTGAGCCTATGACATGCTACTCTTGTAACCAGGTGATTATCAGGTACTGAGCTGGCCTGAGGAAGGATGGAGCACCTCAGTTCTTTTCCACAGGGCATCTTATTTTCCAACAGGTTAGTTAAGTATTAGTCATTCAGTTGTGTCTGACTCCTTGAGATTTTATGGACTGTAGTCCACCAGGTTCCTCTGTCTGTGGAATTCTCTAGGCAAGAATACTGGAGTGGGTAACCATTCCCTTATTTGACTAATTCATATAGAGGTCTCACAGGTTCAAGTATGGCAAGAGAGCAAGTACCAAAGCACAAGTTCTTTAAGCTTGCATCGTATTTGCTAATATTCATTGGCCAAAATAAGTCACGTGGACAACTCAGTGTCAAAGGGAAGAAAGGAAGATAGAGTTTACTTTTTGTTTAGAGAATCTGCATTGTCACATTCAATGGCATGGATGATACCAGGGCGAGCATTTGTGGCATTTTTATATTCTACCATGATTGACTATTAACTTCCCCCTTAAAAACAAGATAGAGGAGACATGAGGAGACACAGGGAAGGAGGGAAACTCATAATTTATAAACACCTTATGGATTTCCTGGTGGTACAGTGGCTAAGACTCTGAGTTCCCAATGCAGGGAGCCTGCGTTTGATCCCTGTTCAGGGAACTAGGTCCCATATGCTCCAACTAAGAATTTGCATGCTGCAATTTAAAAACCTGGCACAGTCAAATAAATAAATAAAATCTGGGCTTCCTAGGTGGTGCTAGTGGTAAAGAACCTGCCTGCCAATGCCGAAGACATGAAGAAGTGAAGTGAAAGTCACTCAGTAGTGTATGACTCTTTGTGATCTCATGGACTATATGGTCCAAGGAATTCTCCAGGCCAGAATACTGGAGCGGGTAGCCTTTCCCTTCTCCAGGGGATCTTCCCAACCCAGGGATCGACCCCAGGTCTCCCACATTGCTGGTAGATTCTTTACCAGCTGAGCCACAAGGGAAGCCAGCAGAAGATATAGGAGATGCAAATTTGATCCCTGGGTCAAAAAGATCCCCTGAAGGAGAGCATGGCAACCCACTCCAGTATTCTTGCCTGGAGAATCCCTTGGACAGAGGAGCCTGGTGGGCTACAATCCATGGGGTGGCAAAGAGTCAGATACAACTGAAAAGACTTAGCATGCATGCACCATATAATACATACTTTGCCAGACACTAAATCACATGTTTTCATGTAATTCTCACAAAGTTGGCTTTATGAGTGCTACAAGGAGAAGACTGAAGCAAGCCCTTGTCTTGCACCTAAGGACGTAATAAATACTTAGCTGAGCAAGGATTTGCCCACAGATCTTCCTTATTTCAAATTCTAGGCCATTCCTACAATGAATACAATGCTCTCCTGATTCTGGTAAACACAAAAATAATCATTTTTGAGCACACCCTACAGCATCCCAACTCCTACTTGAGTAAGTCTCATTCAAAGCTGAGAACTATTCTCTAGTTATTTTCCTTTTTATAGATTTAAGGGTACGCAGTGAAGAGGAAAACTCAGAAATTTCCACTGTGACTGGAACTACATTAAGCATTTATTGTAAATTAGAGAGAGTAGACATATTTTGACCCAAATAATAGATATGTGTTCCCAAGACCACAAATTACAGGCAATTTGCTCACATTATAGTAATAAAGCTATATGCTTGGTAAGCACATAAACCACTGATAATGATGTGTAAAGCATGGTGTTTACAAATAAAAGGGTGTTCTTGCATGATAGATTTTGTCCTTCATACCCTTTTGTTCACTGGCTTGGCCATCCTGTTCTAGTCGTGATCAAGGAGAAAGAAGAGGAGCATATAAATTCCAACATGATCTCATAGTTAGGAGAGACCAAAATTTGCTAATAGAAAGCACTACTCCAAAGTCTAAATATTGTAACAAGAGTAGGCCTTCTGTTTAGCATATCTATGTCCTATATGGGCTTTCCTGGTGGCTTAGTGGTAAAGAATTCACCTGCCAATGCGGGTTCTATCCCTGGGTCAGAAAGATCCCCTGGAGAAGGAAAAGGCAACCCACTCCAGTATTCTTGCCTGGGAAACCCCATGGAGAGAGGAAACTGGTTGGCTACAGTCTACAGAGTTGCAAAAAGTCCAAAACAATTCAGAGACTGAACAGCAACATCCTACATATTATCACTTTGAGGTGCTTTTAAAAAAAATTGATATGACAAAAAATATTTATTTGGCAGCTTCCATGTGCCTATACACAAGCTACTATAACATTTCATGGCATTTTCACTTTAAATCAGAGGATATATTTTTTACAATTATAATTTTGGCAAAATTGAAAATAGCCTGTCTACTCAATTATCTAAGTGAGAAAAAGATGCCAAGCTGGTAGATGATAATATAATGATAGCAAAGGAAGATAGGGCTTCCCTGGTGGCTCAGCTGCTAAAGAATCTACCTGCAATGCTGGAGACCTGGGCTTCCCAGGTGAAGCTAATGGTAAAGAACCCACCTACTAGTGTAGGGGATGTGAGATACAGGTTCTATCCCTGGGTAGGGAAGATGCCCTGGAGGAGGGCATGGCAATCCACTCCAGTATTCTTGCCTGGAGAATCCCATGGACAGAGGAGCCTGGAGGGCTACAGTCCATAGGGTCAAGTAGAGTTGGACACGACTGAAGTAATTTAGTACACACAAAGGAAGATACACACTTATACAAAATGTACACTGGACTTCTAGAATAAAACATGTATTTATTGCACTACTTGGGACTTTGAAGAGGTCCTCTCCCCAAGACACACACATACACACTTGAAGATCTTGAGTCATTCACTGGTAGATACAAGTCCCTCTTTATCTGATCAATGTTGATGTTCAGACAGGTGAATGACCTACAGGAATCCTATTCTAATCATTGCTATAGAAAAGATTGAGAAAGTACCTTTAACAGCTTCCAGGAGTAGTACATCTTCTGATAAACCATGTCACTCATAAGCAATTAGTCTTTCCAAAAATATACATGAAAATCTTGGAACCACTTCATAGTGGGAGTGCAGGGCTGCAGTTACTTCCTGGGTTTATATTCTTAAGGGATTAAATACCAAAAGCAATTGCTGTCCAAAGAAAGAGGTATTTCTGGGCACTAAGGACCTCATAGTTAAAGAGATTAGTATTTCTTCCTTCTAGGGGCAGCATTTTGATATTTGGCAGCCAGGAAGACTTTGACATTTTAATGAGATGGGGAAGATCATTTCCCTGTACCATTTGCCCTGAGTGAATAAAAGCAGGGGCTCAGCCTGAATGAGAAGAAGCAAGCTAATCTTCAATTATGGATACAGCATTTTAAAAAGATGTTGAAGTAAAATGGAGTTAGATAGTACTCAGTATGGATGTCTGAATAAAATTTTGTATCAAGATATTCTATGTACACACGTAAAAGAAAAGCATAAATAAAATTGTATGATTTTTTTAAAGTGGATTTTTCATTTGCTTAAGCAAAATGGCTAAGGGAAAATTTCCCTTATATTCTCAGAAATTGTCTCTTATGCTTTCTGCATCCTCCCCAATTTACACTGTCAGTCAAAGTAAGAAACAGATTATAGACTCAGCAGGGATGGTTTGTGGAGAATTTAATACAGGAAATATTTACAAACATATGAGTAGGATTTAAGGATAATCAATTATTCTGGATGAGTAATATTTAGCCATAGCCATGCATAGGCTTTAAAGGTCAAGAGGAGGAAAGAGATACTGGAAAACAGAGACAGGATAAGCTGTGTGGAGAGGGCTTTTGTTGAGGGAACAGTTGTGTCTTGAAGGCAGGGACTTCAATACTCTAATTTCTCATAGTTTTCCTTCCCTCCGATCTCCCATCTGTGTTTCCTATTGTCTGAACCCAGTTGAAAGCCAGAAAGCTAGAGAGCCTCATTGTTATATATTACATGATAGTCAAACCTAGACAGCACATTAAAAAGCAGAGACCTTACTTTCCCAACAAAGGTCTGTATAGTCAAAGTTATGGTTTTTTCAGTAGTCATGTATGGATGTGGGAGTTGGACCATAGAAAAGGCTGAACGCTGAAGAATTTCTGCTTTTAACTGTGGTATTGGAGAAGGCTCTTGAGAGTCCCTTGGACTGCAAGGAGATCAAACCAACACATCCTACATGAAATCAGTCTTGAATATTCGTTGGAAGGACTGATGCTGAAACTCCAATACTTTGGCCACCTTATATGAAGAGCCCACTCATTAGAAAAGACCCTGATTCTGGGAAAGATTGAGGGCAGGAGAAGGGGATGACAGAGGATGGGATGGTTGGATGGCATGACCGACTCAGTGGGCATGAGTTTGAGCTAGCTCGGGGAGATGGTGAATGACAAGTAAGCCTGGCGTGCTGCAGTGCATGAGGTCATAAGGAGTCAGACACAACTGAGCAACTGAACAACAGCAGCATGAGGGTCAACCTCTCAGTCCAAACATGGAGATGAAGGTGGGTCTGAAATGATAAATGCAAGGTATTTGTGATAAGTGCATGCAGCACTGCCAAATTCAGTCAACCCTCACATACTTCTCAGCTGCAAATAGACACAATGAATTCTCTGTACACTTTCTCTTTGCTCTCTTCATCTCTTCCATGACTGCATTACAAAACACAAACTGCCCCCAGAAATCCACCTGACTGTCCTTTTATCTTCTTGACCCCTAATTTGGGAGCAACTTTCCCACCTAGAGCTTGGCTTTTTGAAAGGTGATGTTTGTCATTCTCTGTTTTCAAGATCTCCTGGACCAGGACTCTGGACGTCTAGCCTGTCTGTCAAATGCAATGCTTTTGGACATGGATCTTTGCTCTATATCTGTTCAGTGTGAAGAGCCACACATTCCAGAACCTAGGGAATCTGTGCCCGGAAACCCACCTTATAGCATTGGTGGGTCTATAGTTAATTGCCTTGTGATTGTTGGCCATTTATTCCAACTCTGTGAGCTTTGATTTTGTTTTTAATCCTTAAACTTAGCGTAATAACACCTACTTTATTTCCCTTGCATAGAACAAAATAAGTCTATGCAAAAGTCATTTATAAACCATAATTAGAAAAGGTAATTGTCAAATACAAGTAAGCTTTCCAGATTGTTTTCAGTTTTAATACAAGCAGGAATGATCATTGCAAGACACTTAACTACAACTCATTCATAAAATAGCAAAATATTGTCCTTGAGTGGAGTAAAACATCACTGAAGCTCTCAATAGATGGTTCCATCTGTTTGCCTGCTGAATTCTTTTGATCAGACAGGAATTTTCTTCCTAATCATTAAATAGCTTCTATTTCTTCTAGATCTTTATAAATGTCTCAATAATCCAAGCACATATAAAGAAATAGCTGCTTCTCTTGCTTTTATTTCCTATCAGTCACTCAAAATCCAATGAAATGCATGGTAAGGATGTAAAAGTGTTCAGCTATGAACACTTTGCAGGGGTATACTAACAAGGAGACAGAATGAATGCATCTTAAATTTGAGTGTTGTATGCTTACCACAGAATTGTACGTGCTTTGACATCTATCCTTTTCCTCATTCTGGTTTCACCATTAGGCCACCCAATCCTCCAACTAATCGGTCTAACCAGTAGGCTCTAGTCAACTAGATCTCTTGGCATTTCCCTGACTTTGCCTTGATATGTGATGACTTTAGACTTTGCTCAGCTTACTCTTGCCTGGAAAATCCCATGGACAGAGGAGCCTCGTAGGCTGCAGTCCATGGGCTCGCTAAGAGTCGGCCCGACTGAGCGACTTCACTTTCACTTTTCACTTTCATGCATTGGAGAAAGAAATGGCAACCCACTCCAGTGTTCTTGCCTGGAGAATCCCAGGGACAGAGGAGCCTAGTGGGCTGCTGTCTATGGGGTCGCACAGAGTCGGACACGACTGAAGCAACTTAGCAGCAGCAGCAGCAGCAGCAGCAGCAGCTTGTCTCTGCTGTCTAGAATTTCCTTCCCATCCTTCTACTTCTATAAAATATCTGTTCATCTTTCAACTATACTTTCCCCCTGTAGCCTTATCTGAATCTCCATCCAGAAATCACTATGCCTTTGTGTATGACCTCCACATGGTCTGACACGTCTCCCATTCGTGATGAATGTACTTATATTCAAGTGTTTGTGTCTGTCTTAATTACATTGCGAGCTCCTTAAGGACACGATCTCTGTCTTCTATCTCCTTTATCTCCAATGACTGGACAATTGGCTAAACTCACTGCTTGTTAAATGAATGAATGAATCAATGTAAGAATGGCAGAAATAGTTCTCAAAAAGAAAACGCACGAGAAGAGCCAACCTTAACCGTCTTTTTTCAGCAGAGCCATTTCCCCGCATGTAAACTAGAGCCTGCTGGCATCTCTAGTATGTATTTATTTGGCAAGCAGTTGTCAGGTATCCAGTTTACAAGAAACTGGAGATTCTGAAGTCAAATGTGACATTCTACTCAGGGGTCACTTCTCTTTTGCCAACTCTCTTTCACATTTTCAACTTTGCAACAAAGCCTTTGGTGTTGTACACACCTTTTATGGCAAGTTTCAGCATTGCTGATATGCATATGATGTTTTCATTTACATTTCTTTCCTATGTTTTGAATGACAAGACAGGTATTTTTACCTGTGTACTCAGCACCTCTGTTTGGATATCCTGGCACTTCAGACTCATCAACTTCAAAACTGTGTTCATCTTCCTGCTTCTACCATCCAACGTGCTTCTGCTGTTCTCCCTTCCCAGTGAATTATAACATCGGTTCCAAGATGGGAAATTCCTGCTCCCTCACCCTCCACACCCAATCACTTATTTAAAACTCATTATTTCCGTTCTTTCTTTCTTTTTTTAATTTAGAAGTATAGCTGATTTATAATGTGCTAATTTCTGGTGTACAGCAAAGTGATTCAGTTTGAACACAGACTATGTATTTATATATACTTTTCAGATTCTTTTTCATTATAAGTTATTATAAGATATTGAATATAATTCCCTGTGCTATGCAGTAGGACCTTGTTTATCTATTTTATATATAATAGTGTGTGTCTGTTCAAATCTCCTTTTTAAAGTCAGTTTTTAAAAATATACTTTACACACAATAAAGTACACACATTTTAAATACATTGTTCAATGAGTTTTGATGAACATTTATACCCAGGTAATTATGGCCCCCAGTTAGGAGGTTAAAACATTTCCATGCTTCCATAAAGTTCTCCTATGGCGCATTGCGATTAATCCATCCCCGCTTCCAATTTCAGGCAACCACTGATCTTCTTTCTCTCATCATTGAATAGTATTTCCTGTTAAAAGACTCGTATGGTGTTCAGTCTTTTATGTAAATGTGACTTATTTTACTCAGAAAACTGTGTCTGAGATTCTTCCATGTCATTGTGTATATCAGTGTTTCATTCCTTTTAAATGCTGAGTGGTATTCCACTGTATGAATATATAATAATTCTTTATGCATTCTTTGGCTAATGGACAATTGGATTATTTCTAGTGTTGATAATATAAATGAAACAGTTATAGACATTTATATCCAGCTATTTTGTAGACACGATTTCATTTTTTTGTGGGAAAATATCTATAAGTGGAATTGCTGCATCATATGTTGAGTATGCATTTACCTTTGCAAGAAACTGTCAAAGTGTTTTCCAAAATTAATGCATAATTTATATGCCCACCAGTGAATTCGAATTCTGGTTGTTCCACATCTCACCAACATTTGGTATTATCAGTCATTTTAATTTTAGCCATTCTAGTAGGTATATAATGGTGTCTCATGGTTTGAAACTTGAATTTCCCTATGACTAATGATGATGAGTATTTTAAAATATTTTTTGTCTATTCCTTTTTTATCCAGTAAACTGTCTGTTCAAATTTATGTTCCATATTTTGGGGGATTGTCAGCCTTATTATTGCATTCTGGGAATTATTTAAGCATTCTGAATACAGGATATAAATATATTCTTTCACTTATGGTTTGACTTTACAATTTTTTAATCCTGTATTTGAAGAACAGAAAATTTCCCCTCCTTTTTTTCTCTTCCCTGTTCTCTGCTTCTTTCTTCCTTTTCTTTCTCTGTCTCTCCTTCCCTTCCTTCTTTCTTCCTTCCTTTCTTTTTAATTACTTGGGATTTAAAAGTATTAGGATAATTGTTGTTTTTCGGTTACTCAGTATTGTCTGACTCTTTGCAACCCCATGGACCACAGCATGACAGGCCTCCCTCTCCTTTCCCTATAGCTTACTCAAACTCATGTCCATTGAGCCAGTGATGCCATCCAACCATCTCAGCCTCTGTCGTCCCCTTGTCCTCCTGCTTCAGTCTTTCCCAGCATCAGGGTCTTCTCTAATGAGTCAGCTCTTCACATCAGGTAGCCAAAGTATTGGAGCTTCAGCTTCAGCATCAGTCCTTCTAATGAGTATTCAGGATTGATTTCCTTTAGGACTGACTGGTTTGATCTCCTTGCAGTCCAAGGGACTCTCAAGAATCTTCTTCAACACCACAGGTCAAAGGCATCAATTCTTCAGCATTCAGGCTTCTTTATGGTCCAACTCTCACACCCATACATGACTACTAGAAAAGCCATAGCTTTGACTATAAGGACCTTTGTTGGCAAAGGTATGTCTCTGCGTTTTGATATGCTGTCTAGGTTTGTCATAGCTTTTCTTCCAAGGAGCAAGTGTCTTTTAATTAAATGGCTGTATTCACCATCTGCAGTGATTTTGGAGCCCAAGAAAATAAACAGGTTAAAATAGGATAATATCCTCATCTAAAAATAAAAATAGCTGATTCCAATGTATGCCTTTTAATTCTTTTTTATTACCTTTCTATAATCTTATTGCATTGATTAGGACCTCCTCTACAATGTTGATTATGAGTGGTAAGAACAGACATTCTTGCTTTGTTCCCAACTTACGGGGAAATTTTTTTCCTCATCATAAAGTGTGATGAGAACTATAGGTTTATTATATATGTCACTTCCGTGTTGAAGAAGTTTCTTTCTATTTGTAGTATTTAGAGACTCTATATTTTTAAATAGAATCATTGTTCAATTTAAGGACTATACCTATCCCTTTTCAGATTCTTTTCAATTATAGTTTATTACAAGACATTAAATATAGTTTCTTGGGCTACACAGTAGGATAGCAGAACTAGAGGTTCTTTATTAGGAATGAACATTGACTATTGTCAGGTATGTTTTTCTATTAATACATTTATTAAAGTACTATTTTTCTTTATTACAAAGATATTAAGAATTATAGTAATTTATTCTTGAAGATAAACTGATCTTGTAGCCTTGGAATAAACTCCAGTTAGAAGCAATGGTATGTTTTTTTATATAGCTGGACTCAGCTTGCAAATGTTTTGTTAAGGACTTAGAAATCTGTATTAGTGAGAAATATTGATCTCTAGTTGTCTACTGTTAGAATAAGAATAGTGCTGGCTTCAAGTAAGTAGTCAATCACTTTTCATTTTACTTTTCCTCTTGGAAATGAGAATTAAGGAATCAGAAGTATGAACATTTTTAAGGCTTTTGGTAACATATGACCAAATAGCCCTCCAGAAAAAATATACCAATTATCTTTCCAAAACAATATATAACAACATCTCTTTCCCTATATCTTCCATAACACCAAGAAATATCATTACATTTTTTAAATGAAAATGATCTCATATTAATTTGAATTTCTTTGATCAGCGAAGAGATTATTTTATATATTTATTGTGGTCATTTGCCTTCTTTTGAGAATTGGGTATTCATATTTTTTATACTTTTTCTCATGGATATTCCTCTTTTACTTTCTGATTTGAAAGAGCTCTTTATAGATGAAGAATATTAGTCATGTGTAGCAAATATTTTTCCAGCTTGTTTTTTCTTAGGTAAAACCACTAAGAACATAAGTAGAAATAAACTAAAAATACTTAATACGTTGATAAATGGTTTTTACACATAGGGACCCTTTCAAAGTTAGAATCCTAACATTTACATCCCTGAACACAGATGTTAATTTTTCTTTGTGAAAATGAAGAATATTGAGTATGTGGTTTGAAAACAGGTATTGAATCCCCTTATAGAACTCAGCCTCAAATAACTTGAGGAGATAAGATTTGGATTTGATAGCTCTACTGCTAGGAACCCTTAATCTGGCCAATCCTTTTTCAATCTGTCTCTCATCTAAGTCTCACCATCCACCCCAGCCCACTACCCTTCACACCTTATTCAGGCTCTGTGTTTTCAGTAAGTCACTGCCTTCTTCACTCTGCTACCTCCATGCGTGCTGTAAGGCTCAAGTTCCAAGTCCAATTAAGGACTCCAAATGGACATGCTAAATCCAAGTTTTCTTTCAGGTAGAATTCATACCTTCAACTTGCCCTTGAAAAATGCTCCAGAAGCAGTATGGTATCACTGAAAGAGTGCTGGGCTTAGAAAGATTGAGTTTCAACATCGTGCTCTTCATTTTACCCTTGTGATCTGGAATAGAAAATTCAGTTTCTATGGGTCTCAGCTGCCTCATTTGTAAAGTGAGGACTGTACTGTCTTGGTCACTTTATTGGTTGACTAGGAACATGACCTCATGCAATGTGAATGCATTGAAACCATTCTTTAGTGGAATTATAGCCATATGGATGGCCTTCTATTCTCTAAGCCTATCAACATCCTTCCTTAATACTCAAAAAGTTGGAAAATGCACATGGATCCAAAGCCAAACAAAAAGGTTTAGAGTCACTCAGAGGTTTCACTGAATTTTAACAGCCCTTATCTGGGTAGAATGGGTTCCCTAGTGGCTCAGTTGGTAAAGAATCTGGAATACATTGATTATCAATAACTTTTAGAGTGATTTTATTTCATCATAGCAAGTACTGATTTCCTGTTGGCTGAGTCCTTTGCAAAGCCTCCACTTGCACATTTATATGAGATTTTCCTAGCCAGACCGGGCCAAAGGCACAGTGAGAAGCTATCTTTTTATACTTCTTTTGCTTCTTTCAGATAATAATTATGAGTAAAGGGCAAGAGAGGGAAACTGACATGGAATTTGAGAGTACTATAACTTACCTGTAAGTACTTAGGTACAAATAAGTGCATGAATTAGTTGGCTAGACATCAGTCTCTGCTTATGTGAAGTAAGTCATTGGTCTATACTTAGAACTCAAATATTTATATGTTACTTACTATATTGATTGGGGTTTTCCTGGTGACTTGGATGGTAAAGAATCTGCCTGCAGTGTGGGAGACCTGGGTTTGATCCCTGGGTCGGGAAGAGCCCCTGGAAAAAGGAATGGCTATCCAGTACAATATTCTTGCCTGGAGAATTCCGTGGACAGAGGAGCCTGGTGGGCTACAGTCCATGGCGTTGCAAAGAGTCAGACATGACTGATCAACTAATACTATCATATTGATATTTGAATTCTGTCCCTTGTTTGTCTTGCCTGGCTGACACCCTCAGAGATGGAGCATCATCAATAATAACTTATTTCTAAAATTATGTCACCATTCACACATTAGTCCTGAACTGCCTCAGCCAAACTACTTTGGGGTCTACATCCTAAACTGCTCCTGACATCATTACTCATTGCCTCATTCAACTCTCATCCTTGATGAGCACTTTCTTTTTCTTCTTTCCTATGGTAAAGTCCTTGCCTCTCTCTCTCTGCTGTCTCGGCAGCCCTGAGTAAATGCATGGTCTTAGTGTCCCAGGCCCCAGACCCACTAGAATGTAAGTCCTGTGGTCACCACTCCCACTAGGTTCACACCAACCTTCCAGTAGAGAACTGAGTATAAGCTCATGTGTGAAAGAGGTATGTTTTCTATTTCAGTTGTGAGATAGAAATAGAAACATAAAATGTATAACATAAAAGTTAAATGTACAGATATGTAAATGGGTTGAAGATAGTTATTTAAAAAACACACCCAAGTAACTATTCCCTGATTGAATATATCAAATACTGCTAGTCATGTATGGATGTAAGAGTTGGATCATATAGAAGGCTGAGGGGTGAAGAATTGATGCTTTTTAACTGTGGTGCTGGAGAAGACTCTTGAGAGTCCCTTGGACAGCGAGGAGATCATACCAGTCAATCCTAAAGGAAATCAACCCTGAATATTCACTAGAAGGACTAATGCTGAAGCTCCAATATTCTGGCCACCTGATGCGAAAACCCAGCTCATTGAAAAAGACCCTGATACTGGGAAAGATTGGAGGCAAAAGGAGAAGCAGGCAGCAGAGGATGAGATGGTTGGATGGCATCACTAACTCAATGGACATGAGTTTGAGCAAACTCAGAGAGATAACGAAGGACAGGGAAGCCTGGCATGCAGCAGCTCATGGAATCACAAAGAGTTGGATACAATTTAGTGGCTGAAGAACCTCGCCCAGGGAGTCTCTTCATGTGATCCTTCCCATCACAGTCCAATTTGTCTTATAGGATGGAACCACTAGCCACGCTGTTATGAAAGTTTTCTTGCTTTTAGTTAGAGCTTACAACAGGGGAATCCAGTAAGTGTTTTCTGAAAAGCCCCAGATAGTAAATATTTTAGGATTTGGGGACCACTTACGATTGCTGTCTCATTTTTTTCCCTTTTTGTTCTTCTTCAGTTCTGTAACAAATCTTTAAAAATGTGGAAATTGCTCATAGCTCACAGGATATAGGTCAGACTTGGTCTGTGGCTATAGTTTGTTTTAGATCCCAACATAATACTGATTTTTTTTTTACTGATTATTTATTTTATGTATATGAAATAAAGATGGAATTTTCTTTCCAACATCTTTCTTATAGTATTTATCCATACTATTGCATGAAGCTCTAGTTCATTCATTTGTCATTGATTTATAGCATTCTGTGTTTGATTTATCTTTTTTTTTTTACCTACTCTACAATGTATATTTGGTTGTTTCAAAGTTTTGCATTTACAAAAAATATTACTATGAACATTTTTATATGTACCCTGAGGCATCTGTGCAAATTCATCTGGGGTACGAAATGTCTTGAGTCTATGGTCCGTTTTAATAAAGCCTGTCTTCCAATAGGGTTGTAAATATTTTCCCTCTCACATGTAGTGTATTGGTGTTTCCATTGGTCCACATCCCTAGCAACACTTGGTATTTACAAACCTTTTTAATTTTTGTCAATCTGTTTCCAATTTCCCAAATTGTCAATTGCATTTTTTTTTTTTTTTAGATTTCCATGAATGTTACTGACTTTAAGCACATTTTTCCTGTATGCATCAGTGATTTGGATTTTCTATTTTGGTATGTATAAATAACTAATGAAGTCATTTGCCTTATTTTTCTTGGGTAGGAGGCCATTTTCATTTTGATTTGTAGACATTTTAAAATATATATTCTAGATAATAGATTCTGGTTTTATGCATTTACAACAGGTTCTGCCTTTGTGTGGTTCTTTTTTTGTCCACTCTTTGTGGTATCTTGATAAACCTAAGTATTCAATTATAATGTGGTTGAATGTAGTAAGATTTCCCTTTATGATGACTGCTTTCTAAATTTTGGGGTGTTTTTAGGTAGAAATGGATAAGTTTTGAAAGTATGTGTTAGCTAAGAAGCTTAGTTGCATATCCTATGTAAAAGGAGCAGGAAAACTACTTTCTCTGTGTTTTTATCCTTTGTGCCTTTGTAACCATGAACTTATTTCTTGCTCATCACATCACCACTCATGTCTTCCAAGGCCTGATGGCCCCTGAAGGAATTCTCACACCCCTCAGCTGATGGCTCTCCATGTCTTTGTCCCTCTGTGTCTATCCTCCCTTACTAAATTTCTCATAGTAATCTGTTTGTTGTTAACACGAATCTTCACATTGTACCTGAAAAATCTACATTTGGAATTTTGGGACCTGCTGATCATTTTTATCTTCTATCCTTTTTTACATCCTGGCTTCCAAATCTAATGGACCTCTTCTTTCTCTGAGTTTGAAATTACTGATCAATAATGCATCATTCCTCTCTCTTGGCTTCTAGTATTGCTTGATTTTTCTCCTATCTTCTTACTAGTTTATCTGACAACTTATATATCAGTGGTTCTTTACATTTTGGGGGATTCCTGAACTTCTTTGGAAGTGTACTGATTCTCTTCCCTTGAAAAATATGTAGTTGTAAATAAATCCTATTTTTCATAACACTTCAGAGAGTATGCTTCCATTATAAAACTTGGTCCTGTAATAGGAGGGAAAGGGGCAGGGCACAACTCTTAAAAGAATGATATAACTCAAGGACACAACATAAACCAATTAGAATCAAACTGGACCAAGAAGGCAGACAAGACTAAATCTTGCATCTCAATCAGCAAGCTAAATGATACACCCAGAGGCATCATGACAATTCCAAGACACTGTCAAAAGACCAAGGAATGGGCAATGGCCCAATTCCCAGAAATTTCCACTCCTTCCCCAAAATAGATGGAATAATGCTCCCACTCATTAGCATATGAAATTACCCACCCCATAAAAACTGATTACACCACATTTCGGGACCTCCAGACTTGCCCTCTGTGATGGCCCACACTCTGTCAGAGGAATGTGCTTTTCTCTGAATCTGAATAAATCAACTTCTTACATATCATTTGTCTCTCACTGAATTCTTTCTGTGATGAGACATCAAGAACCTGAGCTTCTTTAGGTCCTGAAACCAGGTATTGTGTGCTTTGGCTGGGTCAGAGCAAGAATACGTAGAAACTATGCAAAAAAGAGTTTAATGACCCAGATAATCCTGATCACTCACCTTGAGTCAGACATCCTGGAGTCCAAAGTCAGGTGGGCCTTAGGAAGCATTACTACTAACAAAGTTAGTGGGGATAATGGAATTACAGCTGAGTTATTTAAAGTCCTAAAAGATGATGCTGTTAAAGTAAATGCATTCAATATGCCAGCAAATATGGAAAACTCAACAGTGGCCACAGGACTGGAAAAGATCAGTTGTCATTCTAATCCTAAAGAAAGGCAATGCCAAAGAATGTTCAAACTACCACACAACTCCACTCATTTCACATGCTAGCAAAGTAATGCTCAAAATTCTCCAAGTGAGGCTTCAACAGTACATGAACCATGAACTTCCAGATGTTCAAGCTGGATTTAGAAAAGGCAGAGGAACCAGAGATCAAATTGCCAACATCCATTGGATCATCTAAAAAACACGAGCGTTCCAGAGAAACATCTATTTCTGCTTTATTGACTACACTGAAGCTTTGACTGTGTGGATCACAATAAACTGTGGAAAATTCTTAAAGAGATGGAAGTACCAGACCACCTGACTTTCCTCCTGAGAAATCTGCATGTAGGTGAAGAAGCAACATTGAGAACTGGACATGGATCAACAGACTGGTTCCAAATTGGGAAAGGAGTGCATCAAGGCTGTATTTTGTCATCTTGCTTCTTTAACTTCTATGCAGAGTACATCATGCGAAATGCCAGGCTGGATGAAGCACAAGGTGGAATTAAGATTGCCAGGGGAAATATCAATAACCACAGATATGCAGATGACACTACCCTTATGGCAGAAAGTGAAGAACTAAAAAGCCTCTTGATGAAAGTGAAAGAGAAGAGTGAAAAAACTGGCTTAAAATTCAACATTCAGAAAACTGAGATCATGGCATCCAGTCCCATCATTTCATGGCAAATAGATAGGAAAATAATGGAAACAGTGAGAGCCTTTATATTTTTGGGCTCCAACATCACTGCAGATGATGACTGCAGCCATGAAATGAAAAGATGCTTGCTTCTGGGAATAAAAGCTATGACCAACCTAGACAGAATATTAAAAAGCAGAGACATTACCTTGCCAATAAAGGTCCATCTAGTCAAAGCTATGATTTTCCCAGAAGTCATGTATGGATGTGAGAGTTGAATTATAAGGAAAGCTGAGTGCTGAAGAATTGATACTTTTGAACTGTAATGTTGGAGAAGACTCTTGAGAGTCCCTTGGACTGCAAGGAAATCCAACCAGTCAATCCTAAAGGAAATCAATCCTGAATATCCATTGGAAGGACTGATACTGAAGCAGAAGCTCCAATACTTTGGCTACCTGATGCAAAGAACTCATTGGAAAAGACCCTGATGCTGGGAAAGACTGAAGACAGGAGGAGAAGGTGATGACAGGATATGGTTGGATGGCATCACCGACTCAATGAACATGAGTTTGAGTAAACTCCGGGAGTTGGTGATGGATGGGGAGGCCTGGTGTGCTGTATTCCATGGGGTGAAAAAGAGTTGGATGTAACTGTATTACTGAACTGAAGTGAGTTCCATCCAGTTGGGTTCAAGTCCCAAAGTGGGTTTTGGTTGGATTTGAGTCCCAGTATATGGTTCAAGTCCCAGTATAAGGTAAACGGTTTCAGTCCTGTTTTATAAAAAGTCAAGGAAATTTTAAAAACCTTACTGGCTTTATTCAGTAATGGCTAAGTTGGGCAGCCTTTCACCTAGCAGACAGAAAGGACCTCTGAGGAGATGTACAAAATGCAAGACTTTTATAAGCAAAAGGGAGGAGGACAAGGAAGTTATGCAGGAAAAGGCAGATCTGTTGAGGCAAGGTCACCTTCCTTTAAGCGTGGCAGGACTCTATCAGGCAGATGGCTTCACTAGTCCTGACCAGGTAATTCCTGATTGACTGGTGTAAGATGCCATTCCTGGGAAATTCCAAAACCTATGATAAAGTTAGGTATTAAGTCTCAATTAGATGACTTGGGATTTATTAGAAATTTTCTCCATTTGGGGCCTGTGTTCTTTTCAGCAATTCCCCCATACTTTGATCAGACTTTCAGTTTGAGAGATGTGTTCATTCCTAGCCACTGCTCTCAAATTCGTCACAGTTTTTGCTGATCCTTTGTGTGGTATTCATAGTTTACAACTTCATTTTTAAAGGGGATCTGTCTCTTTACAGCTGTTCTGATGTTCCAGTCTTATGGAGATCATTTCCTTGGTGGTTAGTGGCTGTGAACGTGCATTTAAAACCTTCGAGAAAATACAGTGCCCATGGAGACTGTTATTATTATAAGCAGGACGATCCCCAGTGTTTGGAGTGTACTTTGGAACCATGGATCTTAAGACCCAAATCAATCAAAATCAAATAATTCAAAGAAAGATCCCACCGAAGGACTCATTTTTTATTTTTTTTATTTTTAAAGTCAAGTGGCTTGTTCAGCGAATTTATGTAGGTGTGTTTTAAACTCCCCTGAAGTGTTCTTTCAGGCACAAGTGGTGTTGACCACAGCATAGACACCTCCTTGCACACCTGAAAGATAATCAAGGGTTATTCCTATTATCAAGAGCAACCTTGAGAAGCGAATCTAAGGACTTTTGTTTGACAGTTACTTCTTTAGCAGTAGATTCCATAATACTTTCAAGGGTTAAGGACATGTTCCTGATCATAGCTTCAATTGTACTCTCTTCCAAGCATGGAAGTAGGGATCTGCCAAAGGAGGAAAATTCTAATCATGAACTTCTCTTGTAGATTCTTTCTAACTTTATGATGTGGAATTATATCTCAGTTTAATTGTGAACAGTTAGGAGCACACTTAGATAATCTAAGAGACATTGTCTATCTAGGCATTTATGGATCTAAGAAGAATGATAATCACAGCAAAGATAAATCCTATAGGGGCCAGACCACTCCTACTAAGATAGCACTATTAACTGGATTCATTCACAGGAATTGTTGCATTTACCCATTCAAGCCAGCGATTGGTTAGGTTTTCAGCACACTCAGGAAGTAAACCTCCCAGCCTAAAATGAAAACATTTTGGGAATACCTTGGCAGTCCTGTGGTTAGGACTCCATGCTTTCACATCTGAAAGCCTGGGCTCAATCCTTGGTTGGGGAACTAAGATGCCACCAGCTGTGTGGGACAGCCAAAAAAAAAAAAAATTGTTATAAATTCCCTGCAAAGATGAGATCTATTTGTGATTAGGGGCAAATCTGATTTAGATAATCATAGAATGAAGACATGCAAATAGCTCTACTATTTATACGGGTCTTTGTGTCTAATTGGGCCGGTACAATTAAACTCAGAGAAAGGTAAACTCAAGGCTATGGACATTTTACACATAAAAGTCACTCTGTAAGTGACGCCCAAGAAGGGTTGATTGTACTTGACAGGGACATTGGGCATAGAAGAGAACTGGTCACAGAGCAGATCAGGGGGCCTCTAACACCATGGGCAAAATCAGATTTCTATGACAAATCTAGGAATCTGAAAGGTTACCTTCCTTGGCAATGGTTTGGGGCATGATGGCATTATCTTTCCTGGCCAATGCCAGAGTGAAACAGAGGAGGAAAAGAATAAAGAGTTTCATGTTTAGTTAAAGTATGAAGACTTAATCTGTTGTCTTGGCAGAACCAATATGCCTTCGTGTTGGCTACTTCCTTTCCTAATCAGTTGGGTTTGGAGGTCTCTAGTATATTCGCAGGACCAGAAGCCAAATGGAGCCTTCTTCAGCTGTGAGAAATGTGCCCAAAGCTCAAGGCTTTCTAGTTTTGCAACAGTGCTGGTGGTCAAGAGCACACGCTAAGTTCCTTTCTATGGGTCTCACTCTGGTTTTGCAAAACCATCAGAGTCAGACAAAAAGTATCTGAAAATGACAAGACTTAAAATGTCCATTGTTGAAGATCTAATAAGGCCTTACTTGATTAAAAAATACAGTAATTTCTGTGATACACATTTTAACATAATAACTGGAATATATGACTAACAACACTATACCAGGGCATAGTAGATTGCCAGAAATTTCATACAATTTCTGGGACACTTATATAAACACAAATACAGCATAAAAGAAGGCTTAGCATTACTACTTATTTAACAATGCTTTCCATGTCATGTGATTTAACATAACAGATAAGCTTAATTAGTTTAACATCTGTCTTTTTATAACAGGAGAGAGAACAAATCTTTTGAGATGTTCCAGGGACCCGATGGAAAATCCCAAAGTTAATTTAAGCTCAAAAGACTTCACTTAGAATCTGAATTGGGGAAGTTTGTCAACAGTTTTTAAAAACATTTGGTCAAATGGATTCATAGGTCCCTGTGAAACAAAACGAAGTTATCCATTTGAACATCGTGACAATTAAAGCTATGGCTACTGCTGCTGCTGCTAAGTCGCTTCAGTCGTGTCTGACTCTGTGTGACCCCATGGACAGCAGCCCACCAGGCTCCTCCATCCCTGGGATTCTCCAGGCAAGAACACTGGAGTGGGTTGCCATTTCCTTCTCCAATGCATGAAAGTGAAAAGTGAAAGTGAAGTTGCTCAGTCATGTCCAACTCTTAGCGACCCCATGGACGGCAGGCCACCAGGCTCCTCTGTACATGGGATTTTCCAGGCAAGAGTACTGGAGTGGGGTGCCATTGCCTTCTCCAAAAGCTACAGCAGGCAAATAAAAAAACGAAACAGCTGGGAATCCTCCTCCCTACTCCTACCAAAACACTTAGCTCTTTTAGTAGAAGAGATTTCATTTTCTTAATTAATTAAAAACCTGATAAACAGAACATGAAACGTTAAAAAGAATTATTTTGATAAAATGCAATATGTTTTCTAGACAGGTTAGTTTAAAGGGTTAAAAAAAACCCTTTCATAATCTCATATTAAGAGCAGAACAATAGTCCAAAACAACTTTTGTTCTTCTAACAGATAGAAAATCAATTCTAATTTTGCAACAATGTATTTTTATATCAAAGTTTATATTTTTTAAACTTAAATTTATTCCAATCTTAGCCAGCTTGACCACACACAACATTCTTTTCCTAAAATTCCTTTTCTACAAATCCTCTAAAATTTTGTCCTATTTTCTTTTCTGTTTTTCATTTTAGAATAATCATTTTACTGACCTTACCTACTTTCAACCTTATTATTTCTGGTAGCTCTGAAAGTGAAAGTGTTAGATGCTCAGTCGTGTCTCACTCTTTCGTGACCCCACGGACTGTAGCCCACCAGGCTCCTCTGTTCATGGGATTATCCTACCAAGAATACTGGAGTAGGTTGCCATTTTCTCCTCTAGGGAATCTTCTTGACCAAGGAATGGAACCTGAATCCCCTGCATCTCCTGCATTGCTGGCAGGATTTTTACTGCTGAGCCACCAGGGAAACCCTTATAAAAGAATGAAAGTGAAAGTATTAGTCTCTCAGTCATGTCCGACTCTTTGCAATCCCACAGACTGTAGCCCGCCAGGCTCTTCTGTCCATGGGATTCTCCAGGCAAGAATACGGGAGTGGGTTGCCATTCCTTTCTCCACGGAATCTTCCTGACCCAGGAATTGAACCCAGATATCCTCATTACAGGCAGATTCTTTACTGTCTGAGCCACCAGGAACTCTTATAAAAGAATGCTGTGGTTGTTCAGTTGCAACCCCATGGACTGCAGCACACCAGGCCTCCCTGTCCCTCACTATCTCCTGAGGTTTGCCCCAGTTCATGTCCATTGCACTGATGATGCTGTCCATTTTTCTCATCCTCTGATGTCCTCTTTCCCTTCTGCCTTCAGTTCAGTTCAGTTCAGTCGTTCAGTCATGTCTGACTCTTTGCAACCCCATGAACCGCAGCACGCCAGGCCTCCCTGTCCATCACCAACTCCCAGAGCTTACTCAAACTCATATCTATCGAGTCAGTGATGCCATCCAACCATCTCATCCTCTGTGATCCCCTTTTCCTTCTGCCTTCAGTCTTTCCCAGCATCAGGGTCTTTTCCAATGAGTCAGTTCTTTGCATCAGGTGGCCAAAGTATTGGAGTTCAGCTTCAGCATCAGTGCTTCCAATGAATATTCAGAACTATTTCCTTTAGGATTGATTAGTTGGATCTCCTTGCAGTCCAAGGAACTCTCAAGAGCCTTCTCTAACACCACAGTTCAAAAGCATCAATTCTTTAGCGCTCAGCTTTCTTTATAATTCAACTCTCACATCCATACATGACTACTGGGAAAACTATAGCTTTAACTAGATGGACTTTTGTTGGCAAGGTAATGTCTCTCCTTTTTAATATGCTATCTAGGTTGGTCATAACTTTTCTTCCCAGAAGCAAGCGTCTTTTCATTTCGTGGCTACAGTTACCATCTGCAGTGATTTAAGAGCCCCAAAATATAAAGGCTTTCACTGTTTCCATTGTTTTCCCATCTATTTGCCATGAAGTGATGGGACTGGATGCCACGACCTTAGTTTTCTGAATGTTGAGTTTTAAGCCAACTTTTTCACTCTCCTCTTTCTCTTTCATCAAGAGGCTCTTTAGTTCTTCACTTTCTGCCATAAGGGTGGTGTCATCTGCATATCTGTGGTTATTGATATTTCCCCCGGAAATCTTAATTCCAGCTTGTGCTTCATCCTGGCATTTCACATGATATACTCTGTATAGAAGTTAAAGAAGCAGGGTGATAATATACAGCTTTGACATACTCCTTTCCCAATTTGGAACTAGTCTGCTACACGTCCAGTTCTAACTGTTGCTTCTTGACCTGCCTATAGATTTCTCAGGAGGCAGGTTAGGTGGTCTGGTATTCCCATCTCTTTCAGAATTTTCTACAGTTTATTGTGATCCACACAGTCAAAGGCTTTGGCAAAGTCAATAAAGCAAAAATAGATGTTTTTCTGGAAATCTCATGTTTTTTCGATGATCCAATGGATGTTGGCAATTTGATCTCTGGTTCCTCTGCCTTTTCTAAATCCAGCTTGAACATCTGAATGTTTATAGTTCACATACTGTTGAAGCCTACCTTGGAGAATTTTGAGCATTGCTTTGCTAGTATGTGAGATGAGTACAATTGTGTGGTAGTTTGAACATTCTTTGTCATTGCCTTTCTTTGATTGAAATGAAAACTGACCTTTTCCAGTCCTGTGGCCACTGCTGAGTTTTCCAAACTTGACGGCATATATAGTGCATCCCTTTAACAGCATTATCTTTTAGGATTTGAAGTAGCTCAACTGGAATTCCATCACCTCCACTAGCTTTGTTCATAATGATGCTTCCTAAGGCCCACTTAACTTTGCTTTCTGCCCTCAATCCTTCCCAACATCAGGAACTTTTTAAATATCTCTATCTACATCATATTTCTGATGGATGGAATAAGTTAAGTTTACCTGGTCCAATATCTGAAACGTTTTATTACTATTTGTGGAAAAGACACTTTGAGAGTTTTCACTTCCCTAAATTCTAAATAACTTCCCCCTCACCTTTTTTTTTTTTTTTTTTTGCCTTCTGATAAGAATTATCTCCCTAGAGAAGTGGGAGCAAAGAAGTGGCCTAGATAATGGTTCCTGGGGAAGACCAGTTAGAACAATTATATCTCAAAGCACAGGGGAATGATGCTAGTACCTACAAGAAGGACTTTTGTTTCTTGAGGCCAAAATTTTTATACTTAGTAAGCCTTTTGAGGTAAAATGAATTGGTGAGGTTTCTGGATTGGCAAAAGTATTGTTGGACTTAGAATTGTTTCTGAAGCTGCACCCATGATGCTGTATGAAGTGTCAATTTGCAAGACAAAGATTGCTACTTCTAATTTCTCAGTCAATTGGGCTGCAATCTGATTGCTACTGGGGGCTTCCCAGGCAGAGCTAGTGGTAAAGAACCCGCCTGCCAATGCAAGAGACATGAAAGATGAGGGTTCGATTCCTGGGTACAGAGGATCCCCTGGAGGAGGGCATGACAATCCACTCCAGTATTCTTGCCTGGAGAATCCCGTGGACAGTGGAGGCTGGTGGGCTATGGTCCACAGGGTCACAATGATACTGAAGCGACTTAGCACACATTCAGGCTGATTGGTATTGAGGTTGACACACCCATCCAACTGTATTATACTCAGTATGTGTTTTTATATGAGGAAGATGATCTTTGACTAAGATAGAAATCAAAAGAATTCGTATGTTCTAGATTGAGAGCTTTGTCTTGTGGATATTTCAGTTGATCCTTTCCACGAAGGCCTCAGAAGGTTTTTCTTTCCCTCTGGGTACATAGTTTCATTTTAGGTTAAGGAGGGAGCACAACTTCCCCCCACCAAAAAAAAAAAAAATTCCCATCAGGCTCTGAATATCAGCTTCTAACTCGGCCAATTTCTACCCACAGAATTAATAAAAAACAAAACAAAACCCTTTAAATATCTTGTCAAATTTCAGCTGGGACAAATAGTAAATAATTCTGCAATTTTTGAATAAATCTCCTTGGATTTAAGAGACACCCCAGAGTAGGTGCAAAAGATATTATCCTCCCAAGATTCAGAGCCATTCATCAAAACAGCCAAAAGAAAAAGAAAAAAAAAACCTTAGATAATTTTCCTGATGGCTGGCATCAATTTGGTAGGGCCCAGCTGCAAATGGGGTGAGACTCAGATTTCTATCTGGCCATATACTGGGGCCCTTAACCTGATGATTAGAGAGCCAAGTTCTCAGGACTCGCAAGACAAACAGAAAGGTAACTTCTGTCCTCTGGGAGACTAAAGATCGGTAACCAATGGGTCTGGATTTGAAAAGGAAAGGACAACATGAAATTTTATTTTTCTCTCTCCACCAAGCATCACAGACTGAGATTCTGGAGAGCAGACTCTTGTAAAAATTTCTACACTTCACTGGTTTCTGCCAGTTTTCCCAGGATCCCATCTGCAGGCTCTGAGGAATGTTTGAAGTAGAGAGTGTAGCTCCAGGGTCTACCAGAATTTGGCAAGTTTTCATAATTTTGATTTAAATATCCCATGGCTGTTTAAGGGAATAGCATGTTTTTTTTTTCCAGAAAATGCCTCAGAGTCCCATAAACCCTGGGGGTGGTCACAAATGGGGGTCTTCCTTTGAAGATAGATATGGGTGGGGTGGATGTGTGTGTGTAAGGTGACCAACTTGGTCTGAATTGGCTAGTGGTATGTAACTAAGTAGATCTCTTTGAATCAGTAATTGAATCTTTTAGTTTTATTTCTAATCACCAAAGTGCTGATATAGCAAATTGGCTGATGGATGCTTTGCAGTGAGGATGGGCCCCATTGGCAAAATACTCAGCTCAAGAAAAATAAATGTGGTGTCTCGGGCAACAGCACCAACCTACACACTACACTGCTTTTTCATCCTCTTCTGTTTGGACATAATAGACATTTTTCTGTCTATTTATACAGAGTATCTTAAACTTTTACTTATAAAACCAATCTATCTCAGTTCCTTTTCAAATATTATATCTTAGATTATTCAAAGAAGCATATTTTGCAGGGGAAGAATTTTAGTCAGATGCAGAGTTACCATTCACTCAGCCACTCATTCATTTACTCTTGGAGCAAATTATTTACTCAAATTATCAATATTTATATATAATATAACTATTCATTAACTCATGGTAAAAACTTGTCAAAAATCTCAAGATTAAATGTATATAGAAAAACTGCAGGAAAATTTAAACAAAGACCATGATGTAATAAATTTTCCTGGGATCATGAAATCTTGAGAACCAGTAAATGGAATTTCTCTGCAAAACCAGTGTTATGGCTTACAGACTTCTTTCTAATCTATCCGCTTTTATTTTATCTGAGACTTTAAATTTTGTTACAGAGATTTTTCTCTTGGAGAATTGTGAGAAAGCAGTAAGAGGAGACCTGAGAAGTTTCTGGCAGCAGTGTAGGGTTTAGATTATAAAAGTGAGGAAGGCTGGATGCTTTCTGCTGAAATAGACTGTTAAGAACTTTGTCAAAGAATGAACTCTTACTGTAACCCACACCTCATTTGTCACCCTGATGGGCTGAGGAAAAGTGACATTTACAAACTGAGAATGAGAGCACATCCATTCCGCCAGTCTGACACCCTGATATAATAACTATTTACCTTGAGAAAGAGGCACTGAGATTTCCGATTCTTGTGAATCTTCTCACTTTGGCACTTATTTTCTCACTCTGTCAAACAGCCCCAGATTAATGGAACAATTTGTTCAACAAATCATATTAGTAGAATGCACAGAGGGTAAAGAGAGAGAGGCGGGGGAGCAGAAAATTTTTACTCATTCATAGCAGTGGTATCTCTGCAAATAAAAATGTAGTTATGCCTGACATTTACAGAGGGACAATGTGAAAGGGAAAGGGTGTAATGACTTTGGGCAGTGGAGAGATCATTTGGTAAGAACAGCTGTGCTCTAAGGGGAATAAGATAAAGTTACACATAACATCTAGATTGAGCTTCCTCCTAGAACATATTTGTCAAATACAGCAGGATCTGCCTGTGTCAAAAATATATAAATTTCGTTAAAATTAAGCGCCTCAGGTTTTCTGTGCTATGCAGATGTGCTTCATTCCAGCCCACGCTTGCGAAGTTGCAAAGAGTTCTAGGAACATCATGTTACAAAGAAGATTCAGTACCTTGGACCAGACGATAGGTATGGGGTCTCACAATTGCTTCATGTGATTTGGACTGAGATTGTTAACTCTGAAAGGCCTTCAATTCACATTTCAAAGGCAAAAAATAAAGCTAGAATAATTGATAGAGATTCTGCAATTCGTTTCATGCCTTTTTGCCACAAATTTGAATGATATTTAGAAAATAGCTGATAAATATTGGCTACAACAAATGCGCTTATATACTGCCTATTCCCTTCTTTTGCTCACATACAAAATATGATAGCATATTTTTTCCACTAACTTTCAAAGGACACTCAAAGTTGGCTGTGATGTTCATTTATTTGAATTAGGGTTGTCCCACTGCTACTGTATCTTGTAGCCACAACAGAAATTGCCACTCACTCGTCTCTGTTTCTGTATACTGCGGCCTTGGGTGTCAAGGGAAAATATCGCTCTGCATTTTCTCTCCTTTGATTTCTCTTCCCTTCTTCTTTTCTTTTTTCCTTTTTCTACTTTCTCTTTCTTTAAGGTTCTTGACAAATTTTTGAGCCACATGAGAGATCTCAACACCTCTTGACACAAAATTAGTTCCTGAAACCCCTAATTAACCTGGAAAAAAAATGTTTTTTTCTTTCCTGTGTTAGAAGTTTCAATGGACAAATGTTCTTTTTTTAATCCTGGGTTTATGCTAGAAAAATTTCAGTGTAAAAATGACATGTTCAAATCATTAAGGAATAAGAATAGCTTGATAAACGACTCACTTCTAGTCATGATTCAATAGTAAGTAACCATCTGAAGCTGCCCAGAATATCATTGATATGACCACCTCCAGAAAAAATAAAAACTCTAATCTTAGGCATTCATTCTATAGAAAAATACTGTTTTTTTTTTTTTTTTTTTTTTTCAGAAGTGTTGGTTGGCCATTCTTTGACTACTTATTTGTTCTATTTTTATATAGTAAGTATTTTATCAAAGAAGATCAAGATACTGCATGGCACTATTGGGGACTTTTAGGGCGTAAATAAATAAGAAAGTATCTTGCTATGCCAGATAAGGCAGTAGTTGTTTGTGTGTGTGTGTGTGCGTGCACATATTTGTTATAAAGGAAACATATGTTTATGTTAGAAAATTTGAAATGTGTATAAAATGTTAAAAATGTAATTCTCCTGTAAGTGCATATATGCCTATGATAATATATCTACGATATAAGGGTTGGAGAGGATTGTCCAAGTCACCTCAGCTAAATAGAAAGGTGTTTTGGGGATGCATGTGGACTAGAATCTGTGGCTATAAGCCCTTATTTGGGACAGATAACTCTATCATATGCTTGTCCTTTCTGGCTTTTTTACCTTGATCATAATCACATGATTTCTTTACTACTCATTCTGATGAGTTCTAGGTTATTTCCATTTCTGTAAAAATTAAAGTGATTTAATATAACAGAAGTTTGCTATTCACCCAAGAAACAGTCACATGCAGCAAGCATCAGTCCTCCCCTAGTGATGCAGAGATCCAGGCTCCTTCTGTCTTGTGGCTCTTTGGAGCCTTACAATCATCTGAGTCTAGCTTATGTAAAAGGAAAAAGAGAAGAATCTCTTTTTATCCTAAACTTCCCAGTCCAGGGGTAACACACATACAATTTCTGTGCAAAGAGGACTGGGAAATAGGAGGTGCATAGCCAGAAATCCCTGCCACACCACGCTATGGTTTGTTCATTTTCTCTGCTGCTTGCTAATATATTGATACTTTTACTTTTTACTTGCATGGAGATGTTCACTGCAGTTTTATTGACTGTAGGTGAAAATAAATAAAAATGAAAGCAAACTCAAAAGGTTAGGATACAATTGAGTACACTCTGGAACATTGATCTCGCTAAATATACTTCTGAAATGGTTAGGTGTTGTTTCAGGGGTTCCAAAGAGCTCTGGTAGTTTATGTCTCAGCACTGAAAGAATTCAGCAAGAGGCAAAGTGATAGATAAGAAGTGATTTATTAGAATAGGATGCTTGTGAGGGTTACAAGAGAGCAGGCAGGAGGGTGCTGCACCCTGGGTACTTAGTGGGTTGTATTTTTATAATCAAAGGAACGAGGGGAGGGAGAGAAGACCGTCTTTGTCTTTCTTGAGTAGACATCATGCTTCCATCATCAGTTCCTCCTCTAGGTTGGGCAGGGAAGTTTCTTGTCCCTGCCTAGTAAAGCTTGGTCCACAAATTATTGTTTTTTACATGTGCGGAGAGCATGTCCTAAGGATCATTAAGCCACTGAGCTCACTGGGCAGAATGTTGGTCTCATACCACCACTGTTTCATCTTTTGGGAGCATGTCTTGTGGTTCCATTGCGTGGTTTTATTGCTAAGTAAGCTTGCTTGGTTTTGTGGTTCAGCAAACCCACTTTCTTGAGTAATCATTAACTTTAGGGGTCTTCCATACTTTTTTTCTATTTACAATCCCCTAGTGGGATTAGCTGGGCTTCCCTGATGGCCCAAATGGTAAAAAGGTAAAGAACCTGCTTGCAATGCGGGAGACCTGGGTTCAATCCCTGGGTTGGGAAGATCCCCTGGAGGAGGGCATAGCAACCCACTCTAGTAGTTTTCCCTGGAGAATCCCCATGGACAGAGAAGCCTGGCAGGCTACCGTTTATAGGGTCACAAAGAGTTGGACTCGACTGAGCGACCAAGCACAGCACAGTGGGATTATCTACACTGTCCCTTTACTCTGCCCCAATCATTTCTACTTACTTGTCACTTATGCTACCTCATAACTTGGCTTGACATTAGGTGCCTCATCCAACTGTTACCAAACTCAGATTTTACTGCTTGCCACTCAAAAGCCAGTAATTTGAGAGGCAAGTGTCAGTAGAAAGAAAAGTCACTTTAATCTGAAGATCTGACAATCTGGGGACAAGGTGGACTCATGTCATGAGACCAACTCCAGAGATTCTCTCAGCAAAGACAGTTTTTAAACGGAAAAATGTCAGGGAATCAGGGGAATGGGAAGAGTCTCTGTGAATCATCAAGGCAAGAGGTTGCGTTCTCCATCCTTCTCTATGATGTGCAGAGTGGCTGGACTCTTCAGATGTTATCTTGCCTGGGTGATCTGCCTGCAGGATTGCTAAGGGGAAAGAGGGTACTGGAAGTAGAGAACTAGTCATTCTTTAATGTCTTAATTCTTGATTCTTATTTCTTTTTATCCAGGAAAAGAATCAACAGGTTAGACAAGGATGGTACACATTCAGTCAGTCAGTTCAGTTGCTCAGTTGTGACCCCATGGACTGCAGCACACCAGGCCTCCCTGTCCATCACCAACTCCCGGAGTGTACTCAACTCACGTCCATTGAGTCGGTGATACCATCCAACCATCTCATCCTCTGTCAGTCCCCTTCTCCTCTCGCTTTCAATCTTTCCAAGCATCAGGGTCTTTTCGAATGAGTCAGTTCTTTGCATCAGGTGGCCAAAGTATTGGAGTTTCAGCTTCAACATCAGTCCTTCCAATGAACATTCAGGACTGATTTCCTTTTGGATGGACTGGTTGGATCTCCTTGCAGTCCAAGGGACTCTCAAGAGTCTTCTCCAACACCACAGTTCAAAAGCATCACTTCTTTGGTGCTCAGCTTTCTTTATAGTCCAACTCTCACATCCATACATGACTACTGGGAAAACCACATCCTTGACTAGACAGATCTTTGTTGGCAAAGTAAAGTCTCTGTGATTTTTACACATCCAGGAGAGTACAAATTGGCAGCTGGTTTAAATTGCCCTGTGATCTCATTCCCATAATTAGGTTCTTTCAAGATGAGGGAATAGAAATGGGCAAAGGGTAAAGGGGTACTATCACCACTTCATGATGCCTCCCTATCTTTTTTTTTTTTTAATAGCTCTAGCTTCTCTTCTAAATTGACTGACTCTATTCTGCTTCCCAGTGTAAATTTCAGAAACAGAATCTCACTGATATAGTGGTCACCTCTTCATCAATGATAGATCAGTTCAGCTGTCACAAGCCAGGCTGTGGAGTTAGTGTCCGTATGTCTGGTGTACACCTTTGGTCTAATCAGCTGTGTCTTTAGTCACTGCGGGGGCTGGTGGTGTTACTTGACCAAAGAGTGGTTGCATTTGACAAAGTTTTCATAGCTTTCACCTTGATTTTACTTGTCTCTTACATGTTGCTTTGCACTTCACTCCCCACCCAACTCTAAATATTAATTATCAATATCAGAATATTTTATGCTTGCCACAGGCTAAAAATATTCCACATTCCATAAAACCTTAAGAAAGCACTGAATCACAGGAATTTCTCTGCTTGTTTCCTGAAGATTTCATTTTCTTATACCTCACTGGTGATCCTGGTTACAGGTGACACATAAATGTCCCTTTCCTCTGTAGAAACAGACTTGCCATTGTCACTTGTGAGCTGTCATTCTCTTCTCTAGGCTGCAGCCACTTCAGAAAAAGAATATGTCCAAGTTGGAAGGAGCACTTTTGATCCATGGTGGGTCAGTTCAGTTCAGTTCAGTCGCTCAGTTGTGTCCGATACTTTGTGACCCCATGGACTGTATGTAGTATGCCAGGCTTGCTTGTCCATCACCAACTCCCAGAGCTTACTCAAACTCATGTCCATCGAGTCGGTGATGCCATCCAATCATCTCATCCTCTGTTTTCCTCTTCTCCTACTGCCTTCAATCTTTCCCAGCATCAGGGTCTTTTCAAATGAGTCAGTTCCTTGCATCAGGTGGCCAAAGTATTGGCGCTTCAGGTTTAGCATCAGTCCTTCCAATGAATATTCAGGACTGATTTCCTTTAGGATGGACTGATTAGATCCCCTTGCTGTCCAAGGGACTCTCAAGAGTCTTCTCCAACACCACAGTTCAAAAGCATCAATGCTTCGGCGCTCAGCTTTCCTTATAGTCCAACTCTCACATCCAAAGCTATGGAAAAACCATAGCCTTGACTAGATGGACCTTCGTTTGCAAAGTAATGTCTCTGCTTTTGAATATGCTGTCTAGTTTGGTTGGTCATAACTTTTCTGACAAGGAGCAAGCGTCTTTTAATTTCATAGCTGCAATCACTATCTGCAGTGATTTTGGAGCCCCCAAAAATAAAGTCTCACACTGTTTCCATTGTTTCCCCATTTATTTTCCATGAAGTGATGGCACCAGATGCCATGATCTTAGTTTTCTGAATGTTGAGTTTTAAGCCAGTTTTTTCACTCTTCTCTTTCACTTTCATCAAGAGGCCCTTTAGTTCTTTGTTCTCTGCCATAAGGGTGGTGTCATCTGCATATCTGAGGTTATTGGTATTTCTCCCAGCAATCTTGATTCCAGTTTGTGCTTCAGCCAGCCTGACATTTTGCATGATGTACTCTGCATAGAAGTTAAATAAACAGGGTGACAATATATAGCTTTGACATACTCCTTTCCCGATTTGGAACCAGATCCTGTCAGGGTAACTTCTTTAAAAAGAAAGAATTCTAGTAGTGGCTTGCTTATGAAATGTGTTGCTAAAAATCAAGAATAATGGTCATAATTAGAGAGAAGTTGAGTTTAATTATTTTGATCTGCCTAATAATGTACCTGTTATAGAGTCTGATCTTCATGCTGGGCACTGTGCCAAGTCAAACTTGACATTCATTGTTTGTGTTCCCACAACCTTCCCAGGTGGATGCTTTCATCTCTGTTCAGATGAAGAGGTGGTGCTTCAGAGAGATTATATTACTTGCTGAAGGCCCCATTGCTAAACACAGGACCTGATTACTAAATTTAGCTCTCTTCTATATCCTGTTCCCACTCTGTTGCTAGCCCTTCACTATGAGTCTCTTGTATCGTCTTGTTGCTTCCTATATCTTTACCCAAAATAATTAACGGAGTGCCACAGTGTGGAGTTAACCAGGTACAGTGAACATTAGGTACGGCGGTAGTTCTGTCACAAATACCAGCTCGTTTATTTCTTCAACAACCCTGGGAGGTGAATATTATTAGTCCCATTTCATAGATAAGGAAATGGTGGTTCGGAGTAACTTCCTTGGGCTGCCATCTTTAAGTGGCAGCATCCAGGATTTAAACACAGATCTTCTGGCCCCAATTCTGAGAGTCTTTCTACCTCTCCTCAATTTCTTCACTAGTTAATAAAAACAACTCAGAGAGATAATAATTGTTTTACTTTTGTTTAGTCTCTAAGTCTTGTCTGATTCTTTTGTGACCCCCTAAACTGTAGCCTGCCAGGCTTCTCTGTCCATGGGATTTCTGAGGCAAGAATACTGATTAGAATGGGTTGCCATTTCCTTTTTCAAGGGAAATTCCTGACTCAGGTATGGAACCCTCATATCCTTCACTGTCAAGTGGATTTTTTTTTTTTTCTTTTTTGCTGCTGAGCCACCAGGGAAGCCCTTGTTTTACTTTGAGTGAGTTAAAGTGTTAGTTGTTTAGTTAGTTGTGTTTGAGTCTTTGCAACTCTATGAACTGTAGCCCACCTGGCTCCTCTGTCCCTGGGATTTTCCAGGCAAGAATTCTGGAGTGGGTAGCATTCCTTCTCCAGGGGATCTTCCCTACACAAAGGTTGAACTCGAATCTTACGCATTGCAGGCATATACTTTACCATTTGAGCCACTTCAGTTCAGTCGCTCAGTCATGTCCGACTCTTTGTGACCCCATGAATCGCAGCACACCAGGCCTCCCTCTCCATCACCAACTCTTGGAGTTCACCCAAACTCATGTCCATCGAGTCGGTGATGCCATCCAGCCATCTCATCCTCTGTCGTCCCCTTCTCCTCCTGCCCCCAATCCCTTCCAGCATCAGAGTCTTTTCCAATGAGTCAACTCTTTGCATGAGGTGGCCAAAGTACTTAGCTTCCCACTAATATGCTCTCAGTTAGGTCTCCATATACGTAATGAATAATAAATTTACCTCCTGAGTCTAATGGTGAACTAAAGTTGTCACTAATTTTTTTTTTTTCTGCTTTTCCTTCAAGCTTTCCTTTTGATTTGTGTTACTCTTAATTGGGAGGCTTGATAAAAGGTAGTTAACAGAGAAAGTAAATCATGAGTTCCAGATATAAGTACAAAGACCCATTCAAAAACTTGTTTTTCTTCCTTTATTTTCCCTGTAAAGGTACATTTTACAACCAGTGCAAAGGAAAAACCAAGAGTACACATGTATATGGAATATTTACAATATTCACTGATGTATAAAAGAATATTGAGATGAATTGCAATTGGAGACAAACTGATTCTTTTCCACAAGGGAGGTGGAGGTATTCAATGAACTCTTTACTAAACAGGATGGAGTATATATTATTATCAATTTTCAAAGAGTTGCCAAATAGCTCAAAGACAGCAAGGCTAGAATTGGGCAGCCAGGAAAGATGTACTATTCATTATGCATTTATTTCCATTGAAACACATTTCCCCCCCGCCAACAGGCCATTGGTCTTTGTAGTTTTGAGAAGCTCATTTAGGGCATTATATATAGTCAAAACTAAGTAGGCAGTTTCAAATAAATAAAAGTTAATAGTCACACATAGAATAGATTTAGGAATGAATGGGCTATTCTTTTCTATGTTATTTCCCTGATTCTAGGTGATGGTAGCTGTAATGAACATCCCTGTAGGTTTGGAGGAAGACAAACACAGAAAAACCTACCAAATCAGAGAGAATGAGCTTGAAATTCTTCTTCTCTGGATGAGACCACCTAACTCCCTCAGAACTATTTGAAGCCACTTTGCCTCTGGCCTGGGGTAGAGATTGGGAGGAGGAGGTTAAGAACCCCATGGCCATTAGCCCGCCACCCCTAAAGGGTCTCAAATGTAAACTTTTAAAATCCCAATGGTCTCCAAATGAAGTTGAAAAACCACAGTTATACAGTAAATGGATTAAAGAAAGAAAAATTTCATTATACAACTTTCAATGTGCGTATCATTTCCAATCACAATCGTTTGCTGAAGTGTCAGTCACAGTCGTGTGCGACTCCACCACCAAATGGACTGTAGCCCACCAGACTCCTCTGTCCATGGGATTTCCCAGGCAAGAATACTGGAGTGGGTTCCATACCTTCCTCCAGGGGATCTTCCCAACCAAGAGATTGAACCCAGGTCTCCTGCATAGAATTTTTTTTTTAATGGGTATTATTAATATCTGAACTTCTGTAATTGTAAATAGCAGCATTATACTGCTGTGTACCCTTGGTATGTACCTAGCAAAGACGTTCCTTTGTAGAATGTAACACACATTTTGGTGGGGCGCTGCATTAAAACAGATCTTTTAAAATATTTTATTGATGAGGAGGCTCCTCACTCTCAGTGGCCCTGACTCTCCCAGAACTGAGAACTGAGAGGTCCTACCGTGGCCCCAGGCCAAGGACATTTTCCCCGGCAAATGTGTGCCAAAGTTCCTCCAAGAGTCCTTTGGAGTGCAGCGGCCGGTGACACCCTCGGGGCGGCACCTCCACCCTTCCCGATCGGAGGCTGGAGGGCCGGGCGCGGGGCGTCACAATGGCCCGCGCGCCTCCGCAGGGCGGCGGCTTCCAGGTGCCGGTGGGGCTGTGCATCCCGCGGGCCCCGGGAACTTTCACTGGGCTGCCGCG
>NW_011494799.1:2867552-2882850 GCF_000754665.1 Bison bison bison | reverse complement strand
GGGTGGCCGCGGCGACGACACGCGCGACCGGGCCCGGGCAAACAAAGGGGGGATGTGGGAGGCCGAGAGTCCGGAAGCTGGGCGCCGGTGGGGGCCGGCCGGGCGCAGCTCCCCGCCTCGGAGCCCATTGTTTGCCGAGGGCCCGGCCACACGCGCTTAACAAGAAATTAACACATCCTGCCTCTGCTTATCGACCCATCAACAGCCAAACAAACAGCAGGCTTATTGTGTACCGGGCGGCTTCTGAATGGGAAGACCGGGCCCAAGAATTCTATCTCAGGCCCATCCTAGACGGCCCCCTCTTTGTTTTGATACTGCCTTCTGTCATTTATAGTTCTCACGCTACTGTAATTGAGCTTTTAAAAATTTTATTACCCCTCTCCCCCCCCACCCCCCGTTTTTAGAAGATGGTCTTTACATTTAAGAGGCTACGTTCCGAAGATTCTCAGAGTAATAGATCGCTGATGAGAAGTTTGACTCTTAATACCAACATTCATCTACTCTTAAAATGTGGTAGGCACTCCTAAGCATTTTATATGTTAATTCTTTACTCTAACAGCCCCGTGAGTGTGGTGATATTTTTAATTTTCATTTTTCGTATAAGGGAAGGCTTAGAGGGAACCCGGCTAAGTCACTTAAGTCGTGTCCGACTCTTTGCGACCCCATAGACAGCAGCCCACCAGGCTCCCCCATCCCTGGGATTCTCCAGGCAAGAACACTGGAGTGGGTTGCCGTTTCCTTCTCCAATGCATGAAAGTGAAAAGTGAAAGTGAAGTCGCTCAGTCGTGTCCGACTCTTAGCGACCCCATGGACTGCAGCCTACCAGGCTCTTCCGCCCATGGGATTTTCCAGGCAAGAGTACTGGAGTAGGGTGCCATTGCCTTCTCCAGCAGAGGGAACCCAGGAACACACAAAACTGGTAGGTGGGACTCCAGCATGGCAAGCGAGGCTCCTGGTTCTTGAATCCATACTTCTAAGCTCTGGAATGCCATGGTTTTGATTTTAATTTATATGGATCACTGAAATAAATGACATTTCTTCAGCATATGTGCTTGCTCAACTGGACGTTTAGGAAACCTTGTGACGAAGCAGAATTCTGCAGAAGATCAGAGAGGGTAAAGAACTTCATCGAGTATTAATGTATATTTTTCTTTATTCATGCTTCTGCACTGTTTAGGGCTTAGGCTCTCTGGGTTTTTGATGATGGGTTGTGGAATTTAAGTGGAATTTATCCTTTAAGTGAAAAGTGCATGTTGTCATTTCTATGGTAAGCATTCAAAAGTGCTGGAAAATAAAGCAAAATCAGCACCAGTAAATTTGAAACCCATTCATCAATCTGGATAATTAAGCCAGAGTTTCATTTTTCTGATTTATCCACATTGGGTAACTGTGGTCTCAATTTCCCTTTAATAAGTGACTGATAAAGAGGAGAGTGAAAAAGCTGGCTTAAAAGTCAACATTCAAAAAACTAAGATCATGGCATCTGGTCCCATCACTTCATGGCAAATAGATGGGGAAACAACAGAAACAGAGACTTTATTTTGTGGGGCTCCCAAATCACTGCAGATGGTGACTGCAGCCATGAAATTAAAAGAAGCTTACTCCTTGGAAGAAAAACTATGACCAACCTAGATAGCATATTAAAAAGCAAAGACATTGCTTTGTCAACAAAGGTCTGTCTAGTCAAAGCTACGGTTTTTCCAATAGACATGTATGAATATTCGAGTTGGACCTTAAAGAAAGCTGAACGCCGAAGAATTGATGCTTTTGAATTGTGGTGTTGGAGAAGACTCTTGAGAGTCCCTTGGACTGCAAGGAGATCCAACCACTCCATCCTAAAGGAAATCAGTCTTGACTATTCATTGGAAGGACTGATGCTGAAGCTGAAACTCCAATATTTTGGCCACCTGATGCAAAGAACTGACTCATTCGAAAAGACCCTGATGCTGGGAAAGATTGAAGGCAGGAAGAGAAGGGGACAATAGAGGATGAGATGGTAGGATGGCATCACTGACTCAATGGACATGGATTTGAGCAAGCTCTGGGAGTTGGTGATGGATGGGAAAGCCTGGCATGTTGTAGTCCATGGGGTCACAAAGAGTCGGATACAACTGAGCAACTGAACTGAACTGAAGTGACTAAATCTATTTTGTGTAAATCTGGGCGCTGTTTGTTTTTATAGAGAAATGTCAGCCAGCCTTCTACATGGTTCAAGTCGGCCTCTTAAACTTGTGGAAAAAGTAAAGTGAAAGTGTTAGTTGTTCAGTCGTGTCCAACTCTTTGTGACTCCATGAACTGTAGTCCACCAGGCTCCTCCATCCATGGAATTCTCCAGGCAAGAATACTGGAGTGGGTAGCCATACCCTTCTCCAGGGGGGTCTTCCTGAGCCAGGGATCTAACCTGGGTTTGCTGCATTGCAAGCAGATTATTTGCCTTCTAAGCCACTAGGGAAGCCCATGCTTGCAGAGGTCACTTCAATTAACATGTGCCAAGTTCTCAGTAAGGTCCAGATGCTCTTTGGGGAAGAAGCTGCCCAAATGAATAAAACAGTCCTCATAGCTAGAGCAATAACTCACTGGCTAACCAGAAATGATAATAACAATACATTTGTTATGGTAAGTGCTATGGAAGAAGAACACAAATGAAAGATCAATACTTAATCCTGGGGGTCAGAATGCTACAGAGTGGTTCAAATGCTTCAAAACACTCTTCTCTTCTATAAGTGAACTGAAAAAGAAATCATCCATTCAACACATATTTATTGAATCTCATTATTGTGGAAACATTGTGTCAAAATAAGACAGAATATAACACCGATAGATCCTGATTACATGAAATTCATAATCTAGTGGAGGAAATTTAGAAATGAATATAGGGCTAAGGGATTAGAAGGTACAAACTATTATGTATAAAATAAGCTACAAGAATATATTGTGCAATGCACAGAATATAGCCAATATTTTATAATAACTAAAACGGAGTATAACCGTTAAAAAAATGAATGAAGTAAAAGTGCTAGATGTCAGTACTAGGTGTTCATTAATAATTCTGTCAAAATGTTCATATACATTTAAACAAAATTTTGAAAGAATGTATGTGTAAAGGTGATAAAATGTGATAAAATTCTATCTGAGGTAACAGAGCAAAATAATAACTTTGTAAGGATAACTATAAGAATATATCCATTTATATGCCCATAAATCCATCTGATTTCTGTGATGCTTTAAAATTAAGTTGTATCAAAAAAGAAATGGCTAAATAATTGTATGAATATTACAATTACTGGTTTTTATGATAGGAAATGCATAATATTTTAAGGTACAAAAATAGGAGGATTGCAATGAATCAGGACAGGAAAGTATGGGAGAGGAGAATGTTCCAGGCAGAGGAAAAGTAATGTGTCGAGTTTGCTACTGTGGTGGTAGTAGTGTGATGCTCAGGGGGAATGAAAGGAGACCAGTGTGACTGCAGCTTCTGGGGTAAGTGGGAGAGAGAGTTGGAAGATGAGACTGAAGTTCAGGCAGGGCAGTGCCAGGCACAGGCTATAGGCTGTGTTAGACATTTGGATTTCTATCTTATGTAAAAGTTTAGAAAGAGATTGGAAAAAAATATGTATGTTTATCTCTATCCACAAAAGTGTCTTTGATTATAATATGGAGAATAGATTTGAGAGGTACCCTACATTCATAAAGCTTTTGTATTAGTCCCGTTCGGAGATGATGGCAGATTCTATTTGAGTGCCGAAGGTGGAAACACAAAGAAGGGGCAGGTTAGAGAAATAGGTATCCAGGAGGTCGAGTAGACAGAACACGGTGGGAGATGGAGGAAAAAAGATGAGACTTGACGACCTTGAAATTTTGGTATGTGCAACCAGTCAGGTTTGGAAGGAATGGTGATGAGTTTAGTTTTAGGAATTTGAGCCTGAGGTGCCTTTGAGTCATTAAGATGTCATCAAGTAGAGAATCGCAGGTAGGTGGGGGGATGGGATTGACCTTACATAGAAGACTGACATCTTCTCTACTGTATTAAAAGAGGAGAAGAGTAGGTGGGGTGAAGATATGATAGATTTATATATTTGCTGTATTCTCATTGGGAGAGGAGCAGGTGGGCAGCCTGGATCGAGAAGGTTTAGAATTATTGATGGTGAATAGTTTCTGAGGAGTACTGAGGACCCGTTAATTATAATATATCAGTCAACTCTGTTTTATAACTATCAGCAACAGCTCTCCATTGACTCAGATCATCGGGCTCCTGAAAGGCTGTAGATTAAAGGGGTTTGGGTATTTACCATGTTATGGAAAGTTTTGAGGAGGAAGAGTTAAAAGGAGAGGGCTGATGCAAAAGTAGAAGGAAAGGAGGTTCAATGAAGTCAAAGAGAAGTTGCAGTGGTCGTAGTTAGCCTGAAATGTGCAAATAGAGTAGGTAATGTTAGAGAGAACATGACTTAATTGGCAAATTAGACGTGATCACGGGGTCCAGAGAATGAGCAATGGAGTGAGTGAATAAAGTAAAGTAGAAAAGATGGTCATGGGAGATGAAGAGGATAGGAAGTGGAGAGTCCAGGCTGCTGGATAATCTAAACACAGCCTGAATTAACCCATGATGACCACAGGTCTTAGGATGAAATGGAAGAGTGCCAGCCAACTGCTCTCACTTTGATGATAAAGTGATTCAGGCTAGTCAGTTTGTCAGCAAACAGAGATGAAAGGAGCTTAACAAAAACGCATGACATTCAAAGCAGTTGGGTGTTTAAGAGGATGGAGGATAAATTGGAAACATTCTAAGCCTTCTGCTCCCCTTCTCTTGGCTCTACCGAAATCGATCCCTGAGAAAAAGCAAGAGCAAATGTAAACACTCTCATTTTTGAAGTACTTCACACACAAAAAAGTTTCCCCATGAATTTTATTCTAAAAGACAGAATTTAATTTAATAGGTTACTTCTCTAGAGACTAGTGTCATATCAGTAAACCCATGGGACTGAGGAAAAGCACTAACTTTTGGATGTTACGATAAACTGAAATTGGGAAGTGGAGTGTTTTTGCCTGGAATGGGATTCTCTTCTTATCCAGGTGTCCCAGCTCTTTACAGTTCCATTAAAATTCCACTCCAGCTGCTTTCTAAGCCTCAAAAATCTCTGCATACATACAGGACACACCCTACCCACTACTGCAGCTTATCCTTTATTCCTGTTTTTTTGTTTATTACATAAAAACCTGAATGTTGGTACACATTATGAAATAACTCACCCATGCGAGATGTTGCTATTCATGAATTTTTTTTTTTAATTGCTGGTGGACATTTTATGTAGTTTGATATCTGAATAATAGAATAAATGGTATATTTTGAAATAAAGAAAAGGAAAATATAAAAAATAAAGACAGATAAGAAACTTCCCTTGATGGTTCAGTGGTTAAGACTCTGTGCTTCCACTGCAGGGGACTGTGATCCCACATGCTGTCCATGGCGTGGCCAAAATCAATAGGAAAAACATAGGATCTTATTTTCCTAACCAGACATTAAACCCAGGTTCTTAGCTGTGAAAGTGTGAAATCCTAACCACTGGACTGCCAGGATATTTCCAAAATGTTTTAGTTTTAGGCTGGGAGATTTAGTTCCTGAATGTGCTGAAAACCTAACTGATCCCTGGCTTGAATGGGTAAATGCAGCAATCCCTGTGAATGAATCCAGAAACTGTACTATCTTAGCAGGAGTGGTCTGGCCCCTGTAGGATTTATCTTTGTTGTGTTATCATTCTCCTTAGATCTGTAAATGCCTAGATGGCTAGCCTTTATTTGGACAATGTCATTAAGGTTATCTAACTGTGCTCCTAGTTGTTCAAAATTAAACTGTGATATGACTTTACATCATCAAATTAGAAAGAACCTACCAGGAGGAGTTCATGATTAGAATTTTCTTCCTTTGGCAGGTTCCTACTTTTGTGCTTAGGAGTGAGTACAAATGAAACTTTGATTAGGAACCTCTCTTTAACTCTTGAAAGTATTATGGAATCTATACTAAAGCAATAACTGTTGAGAAAAATTCCTTAAACTGACTGTCCAAGGTTGTTCTTGATAATAGAAATAGCCCTAGATTATCTTTCAGGTGAGCAAGAAGATGTCTACGCTGTAGTCAATACCACTTGTGCCTGAATGAACACTTCTAGGGAAGTTGAAACATAGCTACATAAAATCACTGAACATGCCACTTTAAAAAGATGAGTCCTTCAGGGGGATCCTTCTTTGACATATTTGATTTTGATTGGTTTGGGTCTTAAGGTCCATGATTCCAAAGTACACTCTAGACATAGGGAATTATTCTCCTTATAATAATGATAGTCTCCCCGAAGTGCTGCGTTCTCTCAAAGGTTTTAAATTATGTTCACAGTCACTGTTGTTGCTCAGTCGCTCAATAGTTTCTGACTCTTTGTGACCCATGAACTGTAGCACCAGGCTTCCCTGTCCTTCACCATCTCCTGGAGTTTGCTCAAACTCATGTCCACTGAGATAGTGATGCCATGCAGCCATCTCATCCTCTGTTGCTCCCTTCTCCTCCTGTCCTCAATCTTTCCCAGCATCAAGGTCTAGTTTAATGAGTCAGTGACCAAAGTACTGGCCCTTCAGCTTCAGCATTAGTCCTTCCAATGAATATTCAAGACTGATTTCCTTTAGGATTGACTGGTTGGATCACCTTGGAGTCCAAGGGACTCTCAAGAGTCTTCTCCAGCAACACAGTTCAAAAACATAAGTTCTTTGGTGCTCAGCCTTCTTTATGGTCCAACTCTCACATCCATACGTGACTACTGGAAAAACCATAGCTTTGACTAGATGGGCCTTTGTCAGCAAAGTGATGTCTCTGCTTTTTAATACACAGTCTAGGTTTGCCATAGCTTTTCTTTCAAGGAAGAAGCGTTTGTTAATTTCACGGTTACAGTCACCATCCACAGTGATTTTGGAGCCCAAGAAAATAAAATCTCACTGTTTCCATTTTTTCCCCATCTTTTTGCCATGAAGTGATGACCATATGCCATGATCTTAGATTTTTGAATGCTGGGTTTTAAACCAGCTTTTTCACTCTCCTCTTTCACCTTCATTAAGAGGGTCTTTAGTTCCTCTTCACTTTCTGCCATTAGGGTGGTATCATCTGCATATCTGAGGTTATTGATATTTCTCCTGACAACATTGATTCTGGCTTGTGTTTCATGCAACCTGGCATTTCCCATGATGTACTCTGCATAGATGTTAAATAAGCAGGATGGCCATATACAGTCTTGTAGTACTCCTTTCCCAATTTGGAACCAGTCTGTTGTTGCATGTCCAGTTCTAACTGTTGCTTCTTGACATGCATGCAGATTTCTCAGGAGGCAGGTCAGGTAGTCTGGTACTCCCATCTCCTTAAGAGTTTTCCACAATTTGTTGTGAGTAAAGAATCTGCCTGCAATGCGGGAGACCTGGGTTCAACCCCTGGCTTGGGAAATCTCCTGGAGAAGGGAGTGGCTACCCACTCCAGTATTCTGGCCTGGAGAATTCCATGGACTGTATAGTCCATGGGGTCACAGAGGCGGACACGGCTGAGCGACTTTTGCTCACTTCACTCACTCACACAGTCAAAAGCTTTAGTGTAGTCAATGAAGGAGAAATTTAGATGTTTTTCTGAAATTCTCTTGCTTTTTCTTTTTTTTAATCCAACATTCGTTGGATCTTATCTCTGGCTCCTCTGCCTTTTCTAAATCCAGCTTGTACATTTGAAAGTTCTCAGGTCATGTACTGTTGAAAATTAGCTTGAAGTATTTTGAACATGACCTTGCTAGCATGTGACTTCCCTGGTGGCTCAGATGGCAAAGAGTCTGCCTACAATGTGGGAGACCCGGGTTCGATCCCTGGGTTAGGAAGATTCCCTGGAGAAGAAAATGGCAACCCACTCCAGTACTCTTGCCTGGAAAATCCATGGACGGAAGAGCCAGATAGGGTCCACTCCATGGTGTCGCAAAGAGTCGGACATGACTGAGCAACTTCACTTTCTTTCTTTTCTTTTCTTTGCTAGCATGTGAAATGAGCACAATTGTGTGGTAGTTTGAACATTGTTTGACACTGCCCTTCTTTGGGACTGGAATGAAAAATTGGCCATAGTTTGAGGATTTATGTTAATCTAGATAGGAAATGGATTGTTTTTAATATTTGTTGTACTTATAGGCACCAGAGACTTCTAAGTCCTCCAGTGTCTTTATCTCATCTTGGTTTTGTGGCTTCTTTGAAAACACAGTGGGAGAAGAGATTAATATTCCTGGAAGATTTGATGAAATCTCAATGGCATATGTTTACTTTATTTCTTATATGCTCAGTATCATGATATCAATATCTGAATGTATTCTTATCCATAACTATAGTTCATTGGTTCTCAAACTAGACTTCACGTAATAATCACCAGAGGAGCTTTTTAAAAACTGTTTTCCAGAATCCCACCTTCAGGTTCCTGCATGGAAATTCAGATTCTTAAAACTTCCCAGTTATTTTCTGACTAGTTGAGAACCACATTCGTAGTTATTTTTTCCATGTCTTACTTATGATCTTTGCTAATCTCAGATCCTTCCGTTTAATATAATGGCTTTCTTTTGTACACTCAGTTTTCAGTTTAGAGCATTTTTGTCTAAGTTAGCAAATCACCTGCCAAACATTGTCATTCTTACTTTTTTTTTCTTCTGAAAAGTGCTCTATTTTGCTGTTAGAAAGTGGTATCCAAGGGTCCAGAAAACTAAATTCATAATGAGCCAACTAGATTTCAATACAGAAATTTCTAAAGGATTCAACTATATCAGGGCTTAGGTCCTCAAGAGAATGTTTCTAGTTAATCTTCTGATAACATTATCAAATATATTAATAGGAGCCCAGTTTACCTCTTAAATTCTGCAATTTATACAAAAATCTTACACCAATTGGATAAGTGAGAATAAATAGTTTCTTGGAATTCTGAAGAAAGAAACAAAGTCACATCGTTTCTTCACATATTTTAATATCGAGGTACGTGGACACAGATATTAAGCAAAGTGTTCAATACAGCCGAGGGTAAAATTTATAACAACAACAACTTTTAGACATTTGTTCCATTTTGTCAATGGCTTAAAAATAATTCTCAGCCAGTTTACAGAAGGAAGAAAAAAAGTATTTCTTCCATGTGACACGTGCTCCATGTGAAACACTCACCTGTGTTATCATAACTTCCACTGAAGGTCATCATGAGTGCTGATTGATTATGTAAATCATCACTAGAAAGACATTAGGTAGATGCGTATTGAAAAATAAACTAGAATTTAAAAGTAATAATATAATTACCTATGTTAGGTAATACACCTACTGTAGTGATAACTATGTTCAAGAACAGTAATAAAAGTATATATTTCATGATATGTTTCTGTGGGGAGAGACATACCAAAGTTTCATCTTTGTATACTTTGATCAAGGCAACTGGAGAACTCATCTGGTTGAGAATACTATTAAATTTTTTTTTTTTTTTTAGGATTTTAATTTTATTTTATTTTTAAACTTTGCAATATTGTATTGGTTTTGCCAGATATCGAAATGAATCCGCCACAGGTATACATGTGTTCCCCATCCTGAACCCTCCTCCCTTCTCCCTCCCCATACCATGCCTCTGGGTTGTCCCAGTGCACCAGCCCCAAGCATCCAGTATCGTGCATTGAACCTGGACTGGCGACTCGTTTCATACATGATAGTATGCATGTTTCAATGCCACTCTCCCAAATCATCCCACCCTCTCCCTCTCCCACAGAGTCCATAAGACTGTTCTATACATCAGTGTCTCTTTTGCTGTCTCGTATACAGGGTTATTGTTACCATCTTTCTAAATTCCATATATATGTGTTAGTATACTGTATTGGTGTTTTTCTTTCTGGCTTACTTCACTCTGTATAATAGGTTCCAGTTTCATCCACCTCATTAGAACTGATTCAAATGAATTCTTTTTAATGGCTGAGTAATACTCCATTGTGTATATGTACCACAGCTTTCTTATCCATTCATCTGCTGATGGACATCTAGGTTGCTTCCATGTCCTGGCTATTATAAACAGTGCAGCGATGAACATTGGGGTACACGTGTCTCTTTCCCTTCTGGTTTCCTCAGTGTGTGTGCCCAGCAGTGGGATTGCTGGATCATAAGGCAGTTCTATTTCCAGTTTTTTAAGGAGTCTCCACACTGTTCTCCATAGTGGCTGTACTAGTTTGCATTCCCACCAACAGTGTAAGAGGGTTCCCTTTTCTCCACACCCTCTCCAGCATTTATTGCTTGTAGACTTTTGGATCGCAGCCATTCTGACTGGTGTGAAATGGTACCTCATAGTGGTTTTGATTTGCATTTCTCTGATAATGAGTGATGTTGAACATCTTTTCATGTGTTTGTTAGCCATCTGTATGTCTTCTTTGGAGAAATGTCTATTTAGTTCTTTGGCCCATTTTTTGATTGGGTCATTTATTTTTCTGGAGTTGAGCTGTAGGAGTTGCTTGTATATTTTTGAGATTAGTTGTTTTTCAGTTGCTTCATTTACTATTATTTTCTCCCATTCTGAAGGCTGTCTTTTAACCTCGCTAATAGTTTCCTTTGTTGTGCTGAAGCTTTTAAGTTTAATTAGGTCCAACTTGTTTATTTTTGCTTTTATTTCCAATATTCTGGGAGGTGGGTCATAGAGGATCCTGCTGTGATGTATGTCAGAGAGTGTTTTGCCTATGTTCTCCTCTAGGAGTTTTATAGTTTCTGGTCTTACGTTTAGATCTTTAATCCATTTTGAGTTTATTTTTGTGAATGGTGTTAGAATGTGCTCTAGTTTAATTCTTTTACAAGTGGTTGACCAGTTTTCCCAGCACCACTTGTTAAAGAGATTGTCTTTAATCCATTGTATATTCTTGCCTCCTTTGTCAAAGATAAGGTGTCCATATGTGCGTGGATTTATCTCTGGGCTTTCTATTTTGTTCCATTGATCTATATTTCTGTCTTTGTGCCAGTACCATACTGTCTTGATGACTGTGGCTTTGTAGTAGAGCCTGAAGTCAGGTAGGTTGATTCCTCCAGTTCCATTCTTCTTTCTCAAGATAGCTTTGGCCAATCAATGTTTTTTGTATTTCCATACAAATTGTGAAATTATTTGTTCTAGCTCTGTGAAGAATACCATTGGTAGCTTGATAGGGATTGCATTGAATCTATAAATTGCTTTGGGTAGTATACTGATTTTCACTATATTGATTCTTCCAATCCATGAACATGGTATATTTCTCTATCTATTAGTGTCCTCTTTGATTTCTTTCACCAGTGTTTTATAGTTTTCTATATATAGATCTTTAGTTTCTTTAGGTAGATATATTTCTAAGTATTTTATTCTTTCCATTGCAATGGTGATTATTAAATTTAACAGATTGTAAAATACGTAAAATATTTAACATAACACTAAAAGCAGTGTTTGAACGTTTGATTATATTTACTTCTGGGTTTCTTACTTATTTTTTGCTACCAGTAATATCAGATTGATTATATTCTTTGCAGCCAAAGATGGAGAAGCTCTATACAGTCAGCAAAAACAAGACCAGGAGTTGACTGTGGCTCAGATCATGAACTCCTTATTGCCAGGTTCAGACTTAAATTGAAGAAAGTAGGGAAAACCACTAGACCATTCAGGTATAACCTAAATCAAATTCCTTAAGACTATACAGTGGAAATGAGAAATAGATTTAAGGGACTAGATCTGATAGAGTGCCTGATGAACTATGGATGGAGGTTCGTGACATTGTACAGGAGACAGGAATCAAGACCATCCCCAAGAAAAAGAAATGTAAAAAAGCAAAATGGCTGTCTGAGGAGGCCTTACAAATAGCTGTGAAAAGATGTGAAGTGAAAAGCAAAGGAGAAAAGGAAAGATATTGCCATTTGAATGAAGACTTCCAGACAATAGCAAGGAGAGATAACAAAGCCTTCCTCAGCAATCAATGCAAAGAAAGGGGAAAACAACAGAACGGGAAAGACTAGAGATCTCTTCAAGAAAATCAGAGGTACCAAGGGAAGATTTCATGCAAAGATGGGCTCAATAAAGGACAGAAATGGTATGGACCTAACAGAAGCAGAAGATATTAAGAAGAGGTGGCAAGAATACACAAAACTGTACAAAAAAGACCTTAGTGACCCAGATAATCACGATGGTGTGATCACTCATTTAGAGCCAGACATCCTGAAATGTGAAATCAAGTGGGCCTTAGGAAGCATCACTATGAACAAAGCTAGTGGAGGTGATAGAATTCCAGTTGAGCTATTTCAAGTCCTGAAAGATGATGCTGTGAAAGTGCTGCACTCAATATGCCAGCAAATTTGGAAAACTCAGCAATGGCCACAGGACTGGAAAAGGTCAGTTTTCATTCCAATCCCAAAGAAAGGCAATGCCAAAGAATGCTCAAACTACCACACAGTTGCACTCATTTCACACACTAGTAAAGTAATGCTCAAAATTCTCCAAGCCAGGTTTCAGCAATATGTGAACTGTGAACTTCCAGATGTTCAAGCTGGATTTAGAAAAGGGATCTAATTTGAGCAGAGATCAAATTGCCAACATCCACTGGATCATCAAAAAAGCAAGAGAGTTCGAGAAAAACATCTATTTCTGCTTTATTGACTCTGCCAAAGCCTTTGACTGTGTGGATCACAATAAACTGTGGAAAATTCTGAAAGAGATGGAAATATCAGACCACCTGACCTGCCTCTTGAGAAACCTATATGCAGGTCAGGAAGCAACAGTTAGAACTGGACATGGAACAACAGACTGGTTCCAAATAGGAAAAGGGATACATCAAGGCTATATATTGTCACCCTGCTTATTTAACTTCTATGCAGAGTACATCATGAGAAACACTGGGCTGGAAGACGCACAAGCTGGAATAAGGATTGCCGGTAAAAATATCAATAACCTCAGATATGCAGATGACACTACCCTTATGGCAGGTAGCAAAGAACTAAAGATCCTCTTGATAAAAGTGAAAGAGGAGAGTGAAAAAGTTGGCTTAAAATGCAACATTCAGAAAACTAAGATTATGGCATCCGGTCCCATCACTTCATGGCAAATAGATGGAGAAACAGAGGAAACAGCGACAGACTTTATTTTTGTGGGCTCCAAAATCACTACAGATGGTGACTGCAGCCATGAAGTGAAAACATGTTTGCTCTTTGGAAGAAAAGTTATGACCAACCTAGATAGCATATAAAAAGCAGAGACATTACTTTGCTGACAAAGTTCCATCTAATCAAAACTATGGTTTTTCCACTGGTCATGTATGGATGTGAGAGCTGGACTATAAAGAAATCTGAGCACAGAAGAACTGATGCTTTTGAACTGTGGTGTTGGAGAAGACTCTTGAGAGTCCCTTGGACTGCAAGGAGATGCAACCAGTCCATTCTGAAGGAGATCAGTTCTGAATATTCTTTGGAAGGACTCATGTTGAAGCTGAAACTCCAATACTTTGGCCACCTGATGTGAAGAACTGACTCATTGGAAAAGACCCTGAGGCTGGGAAAGATTGAAGGCAGGAGGAGAAGGGGATGACAGAGGATGAGATGTTTGGATGGCATCACCAAATCAATGTGCATGAGTTTGAGCAAGCTCCAGGAATTGGTGATGTACAGGAAAGCCTAGCATGCTGCTGTCCATGGGGTCGCAAAGAGTTGGACACGACTGAGCAACTGAACTGAACTTAATATTAATGGAAGATATTTTACTTGACTGTATACACTTCTCTTCTTGGAAGGAGAAACTTTTAGGTTGGAGATCATCAAAAACAGTGATCATTCTGATGATAAGCCTTATTTATGATACAGCAGGTCAGAAATATCCGTATACAATACGGCAATGGTATATTGAAAGTTCATGTATTCTTGGATGAGGTGAAGCATGGTTTATTTACAAGCTCCTTGGGCTCATTTACTTTCATTGCCTCTCCATCAGTTTCAGTTTGTTTGTCATCTGCAGCACAGTGAAATGTCAGTCTATCTAATTTAACCTGTAGCACACAGTTCATTTAACCAGGTCAATGGCTGGTTATGGCAGAGGGTTTTTGTTTTTTTTTTTTCTTCTTCTTTTTTAAAAAAAAATTTCACTGAAATAGAACTCTTCCGCTAGTGGTAAGAAAATATGTCTTATGGAAAAGGTATTCTTTATCAATCCCCATTCAGGTTCAGACAATATAGTAAACTTTTTGGAAGTATCATTTGTCTTAAACCATGACGATGTTTCCTGAAGCAAAACCTCTGATCCTGTGTCACTCAGTGAAACAAGAAGTTACAGTTAATTGTTAACTGCAGTAAAAAAAAAATGCTGAGGAGTGAATATCGGGGAGGACTTTCTTTTACCATTTGGGCACTCCTTTTAAATAATAAGATTTATTTCATTTGAATTATAAAACACAACAGTCAAGAGAGCTCAAGATAGATATGGCTGTGACCGTTCTGTACGCTGAAGCATGGATCCACTGCAGGAGGGGATGGAAATGAAGGGGAGCCCAACATAGACTCAACTTCTGCTGTGTTCTGCCATTTTTGAACACCTGTGAGTGATCCTGAATCAATCATTTCCTTCTTTTTACTTATTAGTCTGTCTTTCCTTTGCTACTCCTTTTATTGACAGAAATTCACACAATATAAAATTAATCATTTTAAAGTGAACAATTCAGTACCATTTAGTTCATTCACCATGCTGTGCAAGCACAACCTCTATCAATTTTCAAAACATGTTCCTCACCCTAAAAGGAAACCTCTTACAAAATAAACATGTATTTCCCCTTCTTTCTTCTGGCCAACTCTCGAAAACCACCAATCTGCTTCCTGTTTCTCTGGGTTTACCTATTATATTAATATATATTTCCTATAAATTTGATGATGTAATAGGTGGCCTCTTGGGTCCTTCACTTAGCGCAATGCTTCCAAGGGTCTTAAAAGTTGTAACATGTCAGTGCTTCATTTTTTTTGTGTTTGAACAATATTTCATTGTATGGACATACCACAATTTGGTTGTTTTCACTTTTAGTCAAATAGACATAGTGCTGCTGTGAACATCATTGTATAGGATTTGTTTGAATATCTCTTTTCAATTCTTTTGGATATATTTCCTGTAGTGGAATGACTGTGTCGTATAACAATTTTATACTTGATTCTGAGGAAAAATCAGAGTGTTTGCCAAAGTGTGTGACTCATTTTTGATCCCTCATTTTCACTCTTCTGTTTTTTTCTTCTCCTTACCTGAGATACTCTACTCTTTCTA
>NW_011494799.1:2858411-2866639 GCF_000754665.1 Bison bison bison | reverse complement strand
TTCCCATCTCTTGAAGAATTTTCCACAGTTTATTGTCATCCACACAGTCAAAGGCTTTGGCATAGTCAATAAAGCAGAAATAGATGTTTTTCTCGAACTCTCTTGCTTTTTATATGATCCAGTGGATGTTGGCATGCCAGCCTCTTATTAATAATGAATATCAGCAAGCTATTTAGGTCTCTAAGCTTCAATTTATTTACCCTATAATATAGAAAGTTCTAGAATGAAAAACAGCATTTACATCACAGAGTGTTGCAAAGCCTAAACACTTCATGGCAAATAGATGGGGAAACAATAGAAACAGTAATCAACTTTGCTTTCTTGAGTGCCAAAATCACTGCAGATGGTGACTGCAGCCATGAAATCAAAACACGCTTGCTCCTTGGGAGAAAAGCTATGACCAACCTAGATAGCATATTAAAAAGCGGAGACATTATTTTGCCAACAAAAGTTCATCTAGTCAAGGCTATGGTTTTTCCAGTAGTCATATATGGATACTGAGAGCTGGAGAAGGCTAAAGAAGGCTAAAATCGAAAAACTGAAGCTTTTGAATTGTGGTGCTGGAGAAGACTCTTGAGAGTCCCTTGGACTGCAAGGAGATCCAACCAGTCCATCCTAAAGGAAATCAGTCCTGAATATTTATTGGAAGGACTGATGTTGAAGCTGATGCTCCAATACTTTGGCTACCTGATGCAAAAAACTGACTCATTGGAAAAGACCCTGATGCTGGGAAAGATTGAAGGCAGGAGGAAAAGGGGATGACAGAGGATAAGATGGCTGGATGACATCACCGACTCAGTGGACATGAGTTTGAGCAAGCTCCAGTAGTTGATGATGGACAGGGAAGCCTGGTGTGCTGCAGTCCATGGGGTCACAAAGAGTCAGACATGACTAAGCAACTGAACTGAACTAATCATGCATGTTAAAGGGCTTGGACATTGTACACATTTGATACTTCCTGAAACATGCATTGTGAAAAGTCAGATCATTCTGTAAGGTGTAGGAGAGCATTTTTCAGCCTCTTGAAAAAAATCCTTCACCCTGCATTAGAAGTCCGTATTCGTTAAAATACAACCATGTCATTACAACTCTATTCAAATTTAGTTAAAGATATAGATGAAGATGAATAAAGCATCAGTTTAATAGTTATGTTCTTCTCAAGCCATGAAATTTAAAGATGCTTGCTCCTTGGAAGGAAAGCTATGACAAACCTAGGCAGTGTACTTAAAAGCAGAGATATCATTTTGCTGACAAAGGCCAGTACAGTCAAAGCTGTGGTTTTTCCGGTAGTCATGTACAGATGTGAGAGTTGGTCCATAAAGACCTGAAGAATAGATGCTTTTAAGTTGTAGTTCAGGAGAAGACTCGAGAGTCCCTTGGACTGCAAGGAGATCAAACCTGTCAATTGTAAAGGAAATCAGTCCTGAATATTCATTGGAAGGACTGATGCTGAAACTTCAGCTTCAGTACTTTAGCCAACTCATTGGAAAATACCCTGATGCTAGGAAAGATTGAAGGCAAAAGGAAAAGGGGGCAGCAGAAGCTGAGATGGTTGGATAATTTCACCGACTCAGTGGACATGGGTTTGAGCAAACTCCAGGAGATAGTGAAGGACAAGAAAGCCTGGCGTACTGCAGTTCATGCATCAAAGAGTCAGACACAACTTAACAACTGAACAACAGCAACAACAACAAAAACACAGTGGATGTCTCAGTAAATATTTATGGAAAATGACCATTAATGTAATTAATAATACTACAGAATATTAAATTATTCCTCAGAAACACTGAACTCATTATGCAAAAATAAATTGCTCATTGATGCCAAATTACAACTTTTGTCCAATTCCCCCTTGCCTTCTGAAGAAATATCAAAGGTTTAAATGTAAGATATGTGGTTGTGTAGGTTATAAACTCCCATGAGGCTGAGAGTCTGTCCTTTTACATTTGTTATAGGAAATAGCCTATTATGAGTGCTGAACTAATATGGATTGTGATTGATTTAAAATGCATGGTGTTTTGCACTGGTATTCAGCCAACATCTATGTTCAATTAAATCATCATTACAGTTGTTTGCATTTGTGCTTATACTAATGGCAAGAGCTATACTTGCGAAGGCTGGGTTTTATTCTGCAATGATTATAGATGTCATCCCAAATCTGAGTAAGATGCAGAAATTTTAAATTCTGTCCTCATAAATTAGTTTCTGTAGAATGGAGGGTCAATCCACACAAACAGCTGATTTTTAAAAATCTCCTTGTGCATGTGAAAGAAAACAAAGGAATCCTTCATTTCTACAGAGTTCGGAGGCTAATTTGGAGAACAGGTTTGCATTAAATTTAACTGTAAAGTGTGTCACTTTCCCTCGTAGTTGAATCTGCAGGCAGCGTATCGTTCTGTAGCTGATTCACCTGCTCTGCCAGGTGTCCTCACTCACCATATGTATAAATATTTGTCTAAATTCTTCCTTTTTTATCCTTCTGTTTTTGTGTATATTAGAAAAACCAGAGCCAATTTTCTAGGGAAGAGCAACTTTTCCAGTTTTCTTTTGGTTGTTGATGACTTGGGTCTCTCTGCATAGTACCTCTTGTATTTGGATGATAGGAGACAAATTTCTCTGAGCTAAAAGCATGTCCGTGCATTAGGATAGAAGAGACAAAGATAACAAAAATAACCTTTCCAAGCATCTCAAGTTGCATACAAGTGTAAACATCTTCTCAACATGTCTGTTTCTCTGGGAATCATTTCACACTTGCATTTTTTATATGGTGACAAGGTGACTGGCTTTGAAGTTAGGCAGACTTGACTCTCACCTTTTCCACTCTATGATCTTGAGATCTTGAGCAATTTGCTTGATCTCTTTGAACCTTAGCCTGCTCATCAGTGAACTGTGTGGACCTGCAAAGCAGAGAGGCTGTGCTCTCCTTCCTTCAGATCCTTGCTCACAGGATCTCTTCTCAGAGAAACCTTCCTTTACCACCCATGCAAATACCCATCCCCTGCTGCCCTGCATGGAACATGGCATCTGGTCCATCACAGTGGCTGAATTTATAAACCTACCTTTGCCTTGGCAGAGAGCTAAGAGAAGAGAAGGCTGGGATTCCAGGTCTAGGTTGGTTAATCCCTTGTTTTGCTGGATTAATGAAATTAGAGGACAGTGGCACAATTTGGACATATATATTCTTGAAAATAAGAGTTCTCCATTTGGAAAGGACTTAGGAGAAAAGTAAATCCTCTAAGCCCAATAAGCAAGCAAACAAAAAACCAAGTGAACTGAATAGAAATCAGAAAATTGAGTCTCATCAACCAATATTCAAATCGAATCATGAAGTATTTTCTGATTCCCTGTTCATTTTTTGCAAGGAAGGAAAGAATTTTACTGACCACTTTATTGATTATTTTTTTGTCACTGATTTTGTTTTTCATATAGATTTTTTCTGGAAGTCATTTGGCATAGTGGGAAAAGGCATTAAAAGAGCAGTTGAAAATGAATTTCATTCTCATTTCTGTTAATTTGCCAGATGAAATTAAGAGGGTTTATAAATCATGTCCTCAAAAAAGAAATTTTATTTCATTTTATTTTAAAATCATCATTATTATTTGAGAGAGAGAGAGAGAGTAAGAGAGATAAATGTTTAGTCTGTTTCATCTCTTAGATCTCCAATAATTCTTGACTTCCCTTGTGGCTCAGCTGGTAAAGAATCTGCCTGTAATGTGGGAAACTTGGGTTTGATCCCTGGGTTGGAAAGATTCCCTGGAGAAGGGAAAGGCTACCAACTCCATCATTCTGGCCTAGAGAATTCAATGGACTGTAAAGTTCATGGAGTCGAAAAGAGTTGGACACAACTGACTGACTTTCATTTACTCACTCTCTGAAAATTTGGGTCTAAAGAGACAGAAAAAATTTCCCAAAAGATATAATGTTCCTTGGGAAGTTTGACTTTTTTAATGTAAACGTGATGGGGGAGTTCTTTGGAGTTTTTGTGAGGTTGTCATGAAATGTATGTATTGACATCGAATTCAAATGAAATGAAAATATCTGTAGGGGCAAATAATTTTTTTTAATAAATCATTATTTTTAAAATTTATTACATATTATTTCGTAGGGACTTCAAAGTCAGTATTTCTGTCTCAATGTTCTTGTCTGTAAAATAGGCATAATAATGTTCAACTTTAAGGCCTATAGGTAGGATTAAATGAATGAATGTAATTAATATATCTGCCCAAGGCATCGGGACTATTTTGTTCCATATTATTTTTAAAAGGGATAATGGAAGCTGAAAGAACTTACATCACATTGCTAGTTTTTAGGTTTCCCATAGATTTCAGTCTCTTGATTCACTGTGAGACACAACTATATTATCTTACTTGACTCATGTGCTGTGTGCTGTCCTTAGTCATGCGGTCTTGTCTGACACTTTGTGACCCCATGGACTGTAGCCTGCCAGGGTCTTCTGTCCATGGGGACTCTCAAGGCAAGAATACTAGAGTGGGTTGCCGTGGCCTCCTCCAGGGGATCTTCCCAACCCAGGGATCAAACCCAGGTCTCCTGCATTGCAGGCAGATTCTTACCAGCTGAGTTACTCATAAAAAAACACAAATCTATTTATGTGTGTTCAAGCTCTAGAAGCTTACTAGCAACATATTAATAAGATAACCTTCTAAGCAGGTTTAGAACTCTTCTTGCATTGCTTAATTGCCGAGAGATATTTGTCAATTATCTTAAGGGAGAGTGGTTTGAATATCCTAATATTTGTATATAGAGAGAGACTTTCCTTTTATTCCTATCTATAGCCTAATTACTGGGCTTCCCAGGTGGCACACATGGTAAAGAACCTACCTGCCAATGCAGGAGATGTGATGGATGCAGGTTTGATCCCTGGGTTGGGAAGATCCCCTGGAGGAGGGCATGGCAATCCACTCCAGTGTTCTTGTCTGGAGAATGCCATGGACAGCAGAGACTGGTGGGCTACAGTCCATAGGGTCGCAAAGAGTCAGACACAACAAGCAACTTAACACACACATACGCATGGCCTAACTAATGTTCTCAAGCTTAATGTGCATAAAAACTTCTCTTAGATTGTATATGGGCAATTTAAAGGATCCTCAACCATGGTTTTTACAGCAGATGGTTTTCTGCTGTAAACCTCTATGCATATTTTGGAATTTAATACTCTTGTAAGATGTAATATCATATCTAAATAGTTATAGCAGATAATTCCAAATATAAAAACTTCAGTACAATGTGAATAAGTATTTGCCATATTTTAAAGATTTCCTGGCACAGACTTCAGTTAGCATCAGTCCTGATTGACATGAGGTCTATTTGACTTTCCATTTGACCAAGTTGTCCTTTTCTGATACAACTCCTTTCTCAGTCTTGTTCACCCTTTTTCCCAGTTCTAGTAAAGGCTTTGCCTTCTTTTCTGCCTTTATCCAATGCCTTATTGTAAAACCTTCACCACTTCCTAGAGCCTTGTCTTGAATTTGCAGCTCCCAGTGGTCCACGTGCTGCCCTGTTTACTTATGGTCCCTGTCACCCACGTCCTGTCCAATTGGATTTAACTCTGTCCACTATCAGTTTCTGGAACCCTGCATATTTCTGTCTCTTGATCCCCATATTCCTGTTGATCCATTTGTTCTTCTACTGCAATGTTTCTGGGGTCACACCAACCTCCTGCTGGGCATATACACACACTCATTTCTATACCAGATACTCAAGAGAAATGGATATATCCTGGGAAATGCTTTAACTCTCCCAGTAGACTCATCTGTTCAGTAATTTTACTTACGAGTGAAGTAAGGGAACCCTACTACAGGGCTTTGCAAAAGAGTAAACATCTGACAGCCTCAGTAATTCAGCTCTCTTTGTAACAGTAAAGTGAGTGACTTACAGCAGCCAAATTCTAAAAGAAATATATTTGACTCTGATTCTCCTAAATCCATCTGTTTAAACTGGCTGTAATACAGCTAGCTGCCTGTAGTTTTAAATGGGTTTTAAATTGGTGCACATTAGAACATGCAGCTTTATGGCTCAAAATAGGGATGATACTAATGAAAAAAGAAACAAAAAACAAAAACGTGCACAGTCCCCTAGCTCCTTCGATACAGTAGTCTGGGCCACTGGGGGTGGTATAGTCATAGTCAAAAAGATCTGTGGGAAATCTAACTTCAAGTTAGAACTCAAACAACACCAAACCACTTCCATTTTTCAAAAGTCCCAAATAGAGTATGTAGAGATTGTTACCTATATGATGACTAAGATACATTGGTTAAAATTCTTTAGTTTCTTTATGTTTTTATATGTAGGTATCTTCCTTTGCCAAGTTTGAAAAGGGGAAAAAGGTAAATGAATCCTCTGGAATTGAAAGAGAAACATTTGGTCTTAAGTAATCCTCACTTCTTAACCTAATGTGGCAGCTCATAGGGAAACTGTTGGATCAGCAACCCTAATTACTTTAAGTCGCCTCCCATGTGTACATATGCAATGGCCAGGAGCAAATGCACATTGACAACTCATCCTCTCCGTTCTGTGCTTACCGTGTGTGGTGTTTTAGCTTCGTGACTGTTTGGTAGACTCCGTATGGGTGTCTAAGGGGTTGTTGCCAGAGCAGAAACTAGTCTCCTCTGAGAATATCCCTAATGGGCGCTGAGACAAACATAAAACTATGGAATTAAAATGTTTTGTGAAATGTGTTTATTTGTGAAAGTGTTAGCTGCTCAATCATGCCCGACTCTTTGTAACCCCCATGGACTGTAGACCGCTGGCTCCTCTGTCCATGGAATTCTCCAGGGAAGAAAACTGGTGTGGGTTGCCATGTCCCCCTCCAGGGGATCTTTCCGATCCAGGGATTGAACCTGGGTCTCCTGCATTATGAAACCTATAGTAACATGAAAATGGTTGAATATTGCTTCTTCAAGGCCTCATGTACCAAGACTGCGAGACCCAAAAGCAAAGGACACAACTCTGTATGTCACATCAAAAAACTCTAATAATTTCGTGAGAAAGGGAAAAACAACCAAGGAATGTGCTCATTAATAATTACTCAAATGAGAATTGCACACACATGTTCTTTCTCATTTTGAAAAATGTTTATGCTGTTTGTGTGTATGTAATGTGTACACATAGACACACACACACATACACATACACACATCACAGGGCACTGTTATCAAATCAACAGGGCAGATGGCAAGTCATTCAGTGCTTATTGAACTGAAAATAATATCACACATAATTGACATGCTGTAATTATTTTGTTCTAATTGTGATTGGTGGAGTGACTTAAATAAAATTGATGGTGTCACTTGTACAAGAGAAGAAAATCTCCTTAATTTAGAGTATCAGTAGTAGTTGAGGGATTTATTCATTATTTATTGCAGAAGGATTGAGAATTTTTATTAACTACATCCTTGAAAAATTGTGACTTAGAGGTCAGGAACCTTTCATTTTCTGATCAAGGGTTAATTCTTTACTGACAATAATAAAGTTAGTAGATCTCCTTTAAGAAAGTGTTAACGAATCCACCAGCTCCAGAAGTATTTAAAATCAGATGGAGAAGCCAGCTCCTATGTCATTGCTCCTGCCAGCTCCTTTATGCGCTCACTCCTTGCAGAAAGCAAATGTTCTTCAGCAGACAGTCTCAATCTTTTCTACTAAAATGCTTCTAATAGCAGAGGAATCTTTAGGAGTCAAGAAGGCAGGGAAAGTATGGGTAGGCATGTGTTGTAGCCTCCAAAAGAACAAAAATTATTTCAAGTCTTACGTTTGATTTTCTGTGAGTATGGTTTCAGTGTGTCTGCCCTCTGATGCCCTCTTGCAACACCTACCATCTTACTTGGGTTTCTCTTACCTTGGACATGGGGTATCTCTTCACGGCTGCTCCAGCAAAGCGCAGCCGCTGCTTCTTACCTTGGATGAGGGTTATCTCCTCACCGCCACCCCTTCTGACCTTGAAGGTGGAATAGGTCCTCTAGGCCCTCCTGCACCCTCTCAGCCACTGCTCCTTGGAGGTGCGGTGGCTGTGAGTTTTCATATTCATGGAAAACTAGTCAATCTAATCGCACTAGGACCACAGCCTTGTCTAACTCAATGAAACTAAGCCATGCCATGTGGAGCCACCCAAGACGGGTGGGTCATGGTGGAGAGGTCTGACAGAATGTGGTCCACTGGGGAAGGGAATGGCAAACCACTTCAGTATTCTTGCCTTGAGAACCCCATGAACAGTA
>NW_011494799.1:2844388-2858184 GCF_000754665.1 Bison bison bison | reverse complement strand
AAACAGTACCCAGTTGTGGATGTGACTGGTGATAGAAGCAAGGTCCAATGCTGTAAAGAGAAATATTGCATAGGAACCTGGAATGTCAGGTTCATGAATCAAGGCAAATTGGAAGTGGTCAAACAAGAGACGGCAAGAATGAACGTTGACATTCTAGGAATCAGCGAACTAAAATGGACTCGAATAGGTGAATTTAACTCAGATGACCATTGTATCTACTACTGTGGATAGGAATCCCTTAGAAGAAATGGAGTGGCCATTATGGTCAACAAAAGAGTTCAAAATGCAGTACTTGGATGCAATCTCAGAAACGACAGAGTGATCTCTGTTCACTTCCAAGGCAAACCATTCAATATCACAGTAATCCAAGGCTATGCCCCAACCAGTAAGGCTAAAGAAGCTGAAGTTGAATGGTTCTATGAAGACCTCCAAGACCTTTAGAACTAACACTCAAAAAAGATGTCCTTTTCATTATAGGGGACTGGAATGCAAAAGTAGGAAGTCAAGAAACACCTGGAGTAACAGGCAAATTTGGCCTTGGAATATGGAATGAAGCAGGGCAAAGACTAATAGAGTTTTGCCAAGAAAATGCACTGGTCATAGCAAATACCCTCTTCCAACAACACAAGAGAAGACTCTACACATGGACATCACCAGATGGTCAACACCAAAATCAGACTGATTATATTCTTTGTAGTCAAAGATGGAGAAGCTCTATACAGTCAACAAAAACAAGACCAGGAGCTGACTGCGGCTCAGATCATGAACTCCTTATTGCCAAATTCAGACTGAAATTGAAGAAAGTAGGGAAAACCACTATACCATTCAGGTATGACCTAAATCAAATCCCTTATGATTGTACAGTGGAAGTGAGAAATAGATTTAAGGGACTAGATCTGATAGAGTGCCTGATGAACTAAGGACGGAGGTTCATGACATTGTACAGGAGACAGGGATCAAGACCATCCACATGGAAAAGAAATGCAAAAAAACAAAATGGCTGTCTGGGGAGGCCTTACAAATAGCTGTGAAAAGAAGAGAAGCAAAAAGCAAAGGAGAAAAGGAAAGATATAAGCATCTGAATGCAGAGTTCCAAAGAATAGCAAGAAAAGATAAGAAAGCCTTCCTCAGTGATCAATGCAAAGAAATAGAGGAAAACAACAGAATGGGAAAGACTAGAGATCTCTTCAAGAAAATTAGAGATACCAAGGGAACATTTCATGCAAAGATGGGCTCAATAAAGGACAGAAATGGTATGGACCTAACAGAAGCAGAAGATATTAAGAAGAGGTGGCAAGAATACACAGAAGAACTGTACAAAAAAGATCGTCACGACCCAGATAATCTCGACGGTGTGATCACTGACCTAGAGCCAGACATCCTGAAATGTGAAGTCAAGTGGGCCTTAGAAAGCATCACTACAAACAAAGCTAGTGGAGGTGATGGAATTCCAGTGGAGCAATTTCAAATCCTGAGAGATGATGCTGTGAAAGTGCTGCACTCAATATGCCAGCAAATTTGGAAAACTCAACAGTGGCCACAGGACTGGAAAAGGTCAGTTTTCATTCCAATCCCAAAGAAAGGCAATACCAAAGAATGCTCAAACTACCGCACAATTGCACTCATCTCACATGCTAGTAAAGTAATTCTCCAAATTGTCCAAGCCAGGCTTCAGCAATACATGTACCATGAATTCCAGTTGTTCAAGCTGGTTTTAGAAAAGGCAGAGGAACCAGAGACCAAATTGCCAACATCTGCTGGATTATCGAAAAAGCAAGAGAGTTCGAGAAAAACATCTACTTCTGCTTTATTGATTATGACAAAGCTTTTGACTGTGTATATCACAACAGACTATGGGCAATTCTTCAAAAGATGGGAATACCAGACCTCCTTACCTGCCTCCTGAGAAATCTGCATGCAGGTCAAGAAGCAACAGTTAGAACTGGACATGGAACAACAGACTGGTTCCAAATCAGGAAAGGAGTAAGTCAAGGCTATATATTGTCACCCTGCTTATTTAACTTATATGCAGAGTACATCATGAGAAACGCTGGGCTGAAAGAAGCACAAGCTGGAATCAAGATTGCTGGGAGAAATATCAATAACCTCAGATATGCAGATGACACCACCCTTATGGCATAAAGTGAAAAGAAACTAAAAAGCCTCTTGATGAAAGTGAAAGTGGAGAGTGAAAAAGTTGGCTTAAAGCTCAACATTCAAAAAACGAAGATCATGGCATCTGGTCCCATCACTTCATGGGAAATAGATGGGGGAATAGTGGAAACAGCGTCATACTTTATTTTGGGGGGCTCCAAAATCACTGCAGATGGTGATTGCAGTCATGAAATTAAAAGACGCTTACTCTTTGGAAGAAAAGTTATGACCAACCTAGATAGCATATTTAAAAGCAGAGACATTACTTTTCCCACAAATGTCTGTCTAGTCAAGGCTATGGTTTTTCCAGTGGTCATGTATGGATGTGAGAGTTGGACTGTGAAGAAAGCTGAGTGCTGAAGAATTGATGCTTTTGAACTGTGGTGTTGGAGAATACTCCTGAGAGTCCCTTGGACTGCAAGGAGATCCAACCAGTCCATTCTGAAGGAGATCAGCCCTGGGATTTCTTTGGAAGGAATGATGCTAAAGCTGAAACTCCAGTACTTTGGCCACCTCATGCGAAGCGTGACTCATTGGAAAAGACTCTGATGCTGGGAGGGGCTGGGGGCAGGAGGAGAAGGGGACGACTGAGGATGAGATGGCTGCATGGCATTACTGACTTGATGGACGTGAGTCTGAGTGAACTCTGGGAGTTGGTGATGGACAGGGAAGCCTGGCGTGCTGCGATTCATGGGGTCGCAAAGAGTCGTACACAACTGAGTGACTGAACTGAACTGAACTGAATGTCTGATTTTAATGCATTCACATAACTTTTACATTCAATTTTATTACATATGTATATATATTTTATATTAAATAAATGCCCTCATTCCAACTGTCAGGGGAGTTTGTAATTTCCTCAGTTCTGTCTTGATGCAGCAAAAATTTGAAGCAACGGATGGACCAGTGTTACAGCTCCATGTTACTGTTCAGTTTTATTTGGCAAGCAAAGGAAAATACATCCTTGAGGACTGAAGGCGGGCCGACCCAAAAAACATGAGGAGAAGAGAAGCCCCCTGCTCAATTTTGGCTCCTCTTTTTATATATTTTTTCTCCTTCCCCTGAGCCTACCCTATGCAAATTGTGCTAGCCAGAAGAGCTGTTTGTTTTACCTGAGGTTCTCTCCCAGTCCTTGGACATTCCTTTGTTCTAATTTCATGGGCTTTCCCCTTCTTTGTCTTTTAGCCACCACCATTCTGGACTCCTTTTTTCTATTCTAACTACCTAACACAACTAAAGGAAGTTTATTGCTGTAGTGATTTGGTGGTTTCAAATACACTTTGGCAGAGGAATCAACAGCTACCAATTCTAAAACCTTGAACTTTGTTTATTCCAGCTTTTCATCTACTAGTGAAAAGTGAAGTGAAAGTCACTCGGTCGTGTCCAACTCTTTGCGACACTATAGACTATGCAGTCCATGCAACTCTCCAGGCCAGAATACTGGAGTGGGTAGCTTTTGCCTTCTCCAGGGGATCTTCCCAACCCAGGAATTGAACCCAGGTCTCCACATTGTAGGCAGATTCCTTACCAGCTGAGGCACTAACGGCTCACTATAAATCAATTTTGTGAATAATTTCTGGTCTATGGGTCCATCTCGGTTTTATTTTGCCTTACAGCTGAGTATCAAGTCACGACAAAGGAAGAGTAGACACGCTCCATTTCTTGTTGGAGTTCAAAGGAAACCATACCCCTTGAGAATACTCTTGTTTTTGCATCAGCACCTAATGTTCTTCTCCCCTATGTCAGGCAAGAGCCCATCTGTCTGTTTGACTTCTATTTGATCTGTAGAGAGGAGAACTCCCTCTACAGATCACCATGGGACCTGGTGAAGCTGAAGTGCTTCCTGGTTCCATCAGAGGCAGCCCACACAGCCTGAGTCAGGTAACAGTAGGGCTGGCTGATGCAGCATGAAACTTCTTAGTCATGACACTGTGCATTTTCTTTCTTCCCCTCCCCCTCCCTCTCTGCCCTCCTCCCCATCTCTCTCTTCCATCTCCTCTTCCTCTTCCTTCTTCACTTTCCTCTTCTCAATAGTTACAGGGTGACTATAATATTTTCTCTTCCTTTCAGACTGACCTGTCATCAATCTCTTCTTTGAATATACCTCACTCATTCAAGCCTCTCTGTCTAAGAACATTCTATTATTCTTGCCTGAAATGCCATTTCCCAAGGTTCCTAATAGCCAAGTTATATACATCTTTTATGACTTATTTCATAATCTACAACTTTGGTCATGAATAATCATCCTCAAGTCTGAAACTCTGTGACATTGTATAAATCTCAATATTATATCTTTATGTGTTTATTACTTTTGTGTTAAGCAGTGTTTGTTATTTTGTATATGTAATTAGAAGTGTATTATTTACCTTCCCTTTTGAACAATCCTTAAGGGCAAGAATTCAGGGTGTCCATGTAGTTTGACAAAGTACACACTCAGATAAGTGTTTTTTGAATGAATGAATATCTGGGTGTGAAAGAGAGCATTTCAGTCAATTTCTCATAGTGGAATTGGGAAGAAGGCAGCAACAAACAGTGATTAAAAATACATAGTTTATGGTCCACCTAAAGGCTGTGCTCTGTCAGATCCCAGGCACTTGGATGGAGCAACTCAACATGGCACATGAACTTTCTATCATCTTTCCCTTTGCTTCCAACAAAATCAAACTTCCACCAAATTAATCTGTTTTGGTGACCTGATTGCACCAAATCATTTTGTGTCTCTGTGGAGTATTATCTGTAATTCCCTTGCCCACCAGAAGATAAGGACTTTGCCTTTCATCTCTGTGTTCTCAGAATCTAATACAGTGTCTGCTCTTCACAGAGGATCAATAACTATTTGTGGGCGGACACTTGAAGGATTCACACTTCTATTTGCTACATAAATACATATTTGACAACACCTTGGCCCAAGAAGTAAAGGAAGAGAGTCTGGGAGTGTGTAGCTAAATGATTCTGCAATTATAACTCAACTGACTACTGTCATCTTTCTGAGATGGGGAGGAGATGCTCATGACTGGTTTGGTATAATTTGTAATAGATGGTGATGTGGGAGTTGTTACATGGGCAGCATAGTTTCTTCTCCTTGCTGGGGGGACATAGAGCAGAGGAGAAATTAGTAGTCATATTTTCTATTATCATTAGGACTAAATTATTCAGTATTAATTTATGGTTGAATTAACAAGACCTGATAAACATAAAAAAATAGACAACTTTGGCTAACAACAAAATTGATATCAAAAAAGATTTCAAGGATCTGCTGTTATATATAGACTTGAGGTTTATCTAAGATGTGAGCAGAGCATGGAGCATCATATATCTCCTCTGAAAATATCTTAAATGCTATGACATTAGCCACTTGCTTATAATTAAAGTATGTTGCCATTTCACCAAGCTTTCATTTACAGAAGAAAGTGCAAATTCCATTCCCCTTGAACTTTAGCTACTTCCAACTTTTTTCTTTGTTCTTTTCTTTAAAGCTTTGCAACAAATGCATCCCCATATGCTTATATTAGTTAATCTAGTATTAAACATATTGGCTGTGCAAAATGTTGGCACCCATTAATAAATGTTTTCATTTTTTCATTCTCTCTCTTTTTTTTAACTTTAGATTCTTCCTTTGACTACATAAGCAACAGCTGTCTAGCTGCCTGCACAAGACTGGATCTAATGCCTCTATAGAAATCTAGGTCAAAACACTTGGAATGCATGAATATCAAACAGAGTTTTCAAAACAGCAAATGAATACATCTTTAACTGGTGACATTTTCCTGTAGCATATGGTTGCAAGCTCAGGGGACTGGATGCTTTTTTGATGAATATGTTCCATCAAAAACTAAGGGATGGCAGTAGGCTTTTGCCACCTTCTGTTTTGCCTTATGAAATGATAATGCAAACGCATAGATAAAGATACAATGATCGCAAGGCTTTTACCTTCAGACCTATTCTAAAGATGCATTTTTTTCCCTTTTGGATGAGTTGCTTTGTCTTTGGTTGGGTTTGGGTTTATACATAGCTGTCAAAGGTGACAACCAGTGGGAGCAGTTGTCTTTCCTGGGCAGAATTTGATGGGTAGAAATCTTCAAAAAGTTGAACTCAAAGGAAAATTCACTAAAGAGAGGAACTGAGGAGTTTGGTCACATGAGTAACTTAGAGTCACAGGAGCAAGATGTTGATCCAAATTCTTTGTCAAATGTCAGCATGGAGAGGCTGGATAACCATTTACCAATGAGGAATGCAGAAAGAAACCCTGAGAAATTGAAGGTTGGTTTCTGAATCTTGGACCTGTCAGCAATGATGCCAAGTGTGACCTTGAACATGCACCTTTATCTCTGTGACATCATTGTCCTACTGCGTCAGATAAGTGGATAGCTGTATTATCTGTAAGGTCTTTCCCAGTCCTAAATTTCTAGGTTTGTAAAAGTTTACAAGGCTGTGTTATGGTTAATTGCATCCTATTGATTGAAATGGCAGAACAGAGAAGATTAGGCTTTTATTTCTTTTTTAATTGACTGAAGATGTGTTTCTCAAAAATTATCCAGAATCTTCGCTTCCCCTCATCTATAAGGGAGTGAATAAAGCAACTGTGAAGCTGTTCTAGTTGAGCAGAAGAGGGCAGGAAGAATGCCCCCATAGCTTCTTTTGTGTTCCACCTCTCAAGGCAGCGTCTGAAACCTATGTGTGAAATATCTGAGTCGCCAACAAACCTGGTTTGGAAACCACTAGCTAAGAAAATGAATGTGCATGGGTGTTTTGTTAGTAATGGTGGGGAAGGTGGAGAGAAGTGTTGGAAAGGCACTTTTTCTTTTTGCGTTGAGCAACTTTGTGTTATAGTACATTTCACTTGCAGGTTAAACTTAAAGCCTGTACTGCTCCTGATTTGAAAGTACAAACCAGGAGCTCCTTTTGTTTAAAAAATAACCAGCAAGACTTGTGGTTTTCACAGGAATTCTACAAATGGCCTTTTTATTCACAGGGTGAATTTGCTATCCTTTGCCTTGATTTTGTATGCCCCCAGCAAGATTCTTGAAATCATGTTCAGAAGTATTCTCATTATTTCAAAATAACTGAACATAAATTCTTTTTTCTAACACTCTTCCTGAGATTCATTCTGAAAAAGCCACTACTGTTACCAGGTACTTGGGTAGTCATTTAGATAGTTTATGTATACACACTTGTGTGCATACATAGGTTGTGTGTTTCTTTTTAGCAAAATAGTGGTATTGGTACATACATAAAAACATTTTGCTTTTTAAACTTACGAATATGTCTTACATAGCACATCCTAATAAAAATGTATAATCTGCATAGTCCTTTATTTACATGTACATATTTTTTAAACCAATTTGTCTTAAAGAACTCTTAGTTGATTTTACTTATTTTTTTTTCCATTTATAAAGTAACAATGAACTTCCACATATGCATGTATTTACGAATACATGAAAAAAAAATCAAAGGCTAATCTCCTAGAAATAATATTGTTGGATCAAAGGGTATGTATACACTTAATTTAGGTAGAGAGTGTCAAATAATATTCAGGTATATTTATTCTTTATAAATAACTTAAAAAATGGTAACTGTAGTTTAACATCTTTTTAGTATTTTTAAAAATTATTTATATGTAAAAACTCTGTTCTTATCTTTGTCCTTAAATTGAGTTAGGACAACTTAGTAGCCATCTGGAAAAAAAATAAAATTGTATTCCTACTTTATTTCCAACACCAAAATAAACTCCAGATGGACCAGAGATTTTAAGCTAAAAATAAATGCATTAAAGTACTATTAGAAAACATGAGAAGATATTTTTTGTAAGTAATCCAGAACTAAAGAAGGTCTTTCCAAGCATAACATAAAACCAATAAGGAATGTTTCTAAAGATTTGTAAATTAATGTCAATATATTTTGAAAAAAAAGTAAAAGATGAATGACAGTTAGATGAATGATGGTGACACATTCGATAGGAGCTGATCACTTTAAATGATTTGTAGCTTTCAATATAATATCAGCGTGCAAAAATTGAAAGAGGCTGTTGCTCTCACCCCAACACACACAACAAACTGGATAGGCTATAAAATCATAGTTTGTTTAGAAACCATCAGAGGTCCGGGAACACAAAGAAACCTAAATGAAATTAATTCTCAAAAGCAAGTATCTCTTCATAGATTACAATAGATTCATAGCCACTGTCATCCCTTAGGCAACTTTAAGAGCAAGCAGGTCAAGGTGAGGATAAACCAGGCTAACTTTTAATGGGCTTTTAATGACTCTGTGTGGGCTGGCAGGACAGAATAGAATTCCAGTGTCTCAACCTCCCAGAAAGCCCGCCTCCATCCTCCAGCTGATGCTGAAGCTGAAACTCTAGTACTTTGGCCACCTGATGCGAAGAACTGACTCATTTGAAAAGACCCTGCTGCTGGGAAAGATTGAAGCAGGAGGAGAAGGGGACGACAGAAGATAAGATGTTTGGATGGCATCACTAACTTGGTGGACGTGGGTTTGAGTAAACTCTGGGAGTTGGTGATGGACAGGGAGGCCTGGTGTGCTGCCCATGGGGTCGCAAACAGTTGTATACTACTGAATGACTGAGCTGAACTGATCCTCCAACTTTTCTCCCATGTCTTCATCAGCTACCCGGGTAGTTCACAGAAGGCTGGTGACATCTGAGGATACATGAGAGTGATCTCTGCTTATCAGAAGAAGTGAGAGACACTGCCCAAGACACACAGCCCTTCATGGAGAGCATGGTAGCAAGTGTACATGAATGCACAGAGAGCTCAATGAAGATGCTGTTGGATTTTCTTGTTTCAAATTTTATATAGGGAGAATATCTTTCTGTTGGTAGTCTTTTGTCATTTTCATTTAAATTGCAGCATAAGTCATTCATAATATTACGTGTGGCTGTTTCATTATATTTTCCTTCATGTGACTTAGTCTCACGACAACCCCTTTGTGTAACTGCACCTCAGTGTTTTTATCCGTTTGCTTGTGGGTGAATCCTCGGGTTGTTTCCAGATGGCTAAAGTGATGAAGTAAGAATGTCTATACATGTCTTATGGTATATATGTGCAAAAGTTTCTGTTCTGTTACCTAAGTGTGACAATTCTGGGTGTGCAGATATTCAACTTTACAAGATAATGCCAAATTATTTCCCAAATGGATTGTAGCAGTTTATGCTTCTGGGAGCAAGCTATAAGATTACACTGAATCACACCCTCTCCAACTCTTGGGTATTATCAAGCATTCTTAATTTTTACAGTACAAATAATAGTGAAAAGCATTTCATTTTGTTCCTGATTACACTTACGTGATTAATAATTCAGACGTTAACCTGTTGAACATTTCATCACACGTTTATTGGGTCTCTATATTTCCTCTTTGGTGAATGTCTCTCTCTCTCTCTCTCTTTTTTTTTAAGCTAATTTTTGTACTGGGCTTGCCTAGTTAATGACTTTTAAGATTCTTTATATTTACTAATTTCATATATATATATATATATGAACTCATGGAGGTAGTGAAGGATGGAAAGCCTGGCATGCTGCAGTCCATGGAGTTGCAAAAAGTCAGACATGACTTGGAGACTGAATAATAACAACTAAATACACACACACACACACACACACATACATAGCAACCATCTTCCCGTATGCTTTTTTTTTTAAGTAATAACTTCTTTTCTCAATGATTCAATGTGTATTTGCTATACATCAAAGCTCCAGATATGTATTGAACTTCTGGTCATTTTGTCTATCTTTGGAGCAATACCATGTTGTCTAGCACCTTAATTACTACAGTTCTGTAATATGTTATATAGCTATTGTATAGCTCTATGGGGCTTCCCAGGTGGCATTAATGGGAAAGAACCCACTTGCCAGTGCAAGAGATATAAGAGATGCAGGTTCGATCCCTGGGTCAGGAAGATCCCCTGTTTTTTTAATAATGCAGTTTATAAACTGGCAGAGAAAACCCCTCCATCCTTTCTCCTTCCTCAGATGTATATTGGTGGTGGACAACCACCTTTATCCAAACAATTGTTTGTTTCTCTATAAACTGATGAAGAAACTTGTCAAATTCCCTGAAGAAGTTTATGGAAAATTTGCCTGAATATGCATTAAATATATAGATCAATTTAATGAGGCTTGATATCTTAAGGAAATGCTTCCTTTTCATGAATATGTGCAACTTCTCAATTTATTTACAGCTTCTTTAATCAACTACGTTGAAGTTTTGAAATCTGCATATTGTCTTTCCCACATATTTGTTAGATTCATGATGATATTTTATAATTTTTGTTTCTGTTATAAATAGTGTATTTTTTTAAAAAAAGATTTTCTCGTTGATTTTGATAGTGTATAGAAATGCTCTTGACTCTGAATATTCAGACCTTTCTAAACTCACTATTCATAATGACTTTTTGGTATTTTAGCATTCTCTATATAGACCCCGGCTTCCCTGGTGGGAAGCAGTGAAGGAGACGGGGTTTGATCCCTGGGTCGGGAAGATCCCCTGGAGGGTGGAATGGCTACCTACTCCAGTATTCTTGATGGGAGAATTCCAGGGACAGAGGAGCCTAGTGGGCTACAGTCCATGGGGTCACAAAGAGTTGGACATGATTGAGCGACTAACACTTTCACTTTCATATAGACCTTATCAACTGTGAATTGATTTTATTTGCTCATTTCTAATCTTAATGCCATTTGTACTTTCCTTTCTTATTTTATTGACTAATATCTGAAAATAATATTGACTAGATGTGGTGATATTGAGCACTATTTTTTCCCCCCTATTTTGGAGAGGATGCTGTCAACATTTCTCTATTTAGGATGGTGTTATTTAACTCAGGTTTAGGTGTGACCCTTCTATTTCAGGTAGAAATTTTTATGTATATATTACCATCTTTTCCAGCAATTTTGTCTGTTTTATATGGCTTATCATATTGCACTGGCAAAAGTAACTGTTACTAATACTAGTGATACAGGGAATTCCTACATGTTTTAACTGTAATGATGGCTCTTGGCTGGGATAAATTTTCTTTCTTTTTGACAGGGAGGGTTTCCTAATAAGCAAATAGAAACTGAAAAATAAATTAATTTTTTATTTGATTCTCTACTTCCAAAATTTTGTGTAATATGTAATTTAGTTTTCTTTCTTTTAGGAAGTTTAAAGAATTAACTCAGAATACTTTGTAGCCTGGCACCCATTTTCTGCTGTTATTTTTTAATAATTAAAAAAATCTTATATGTTTAGCATCCTTTCTGTCAATTTGCATCCTATTTTCTTTTTTTTGGCTTTATTTATTTATTTTTATATATTTTTAAAAATTTTGTTTTATTTTTAAACTTTACAATATTGTGTTAGTTTTGCCAGATATCAAAATATAATCTTTTTCACGAGTATTTTCAAGTATTCTGACATAAACTCATACATATATTATACCTCAAGATCTTCTTAGTATATTTTAAATTATTTTTGTATTTGTTGGAATTTTTTGCTCTTTTTTGAAGAGCAGAAATACTTATATTTGCCAATAAGTATTATTTTTCCCCTCCAAGAAAAAAACTATAGCTTTGGTGGGGGAGGATCGATATTAATTCTGCTTTTATAATCAGCTTATCTTTTTAAAAATTATTTTTTTTCTTTATCTTAATCTTTGGCTCATTTTTGTCTTTATTTTCAAATGTATTTACATTAATGCAAATACTGTATCTTCATTCTCTTTTATTAATAAAAATATTTTTATAAACATTTGTACCCTTTGATCTTATCTGAAACCAGTGGCTCTTAGTTGGGGGCGGTCTTGCCTGACAACGGATATTTGGCAATGTCTGAAGGCATTTTGGTATGTTACGACTTGCAGTGGAGAAGAGGACGGTACTGGCCTCCAGCTGGCAGAGGTCAAGGGTGCTGCTAAATAGCCTAGCACACACACACAACTGTTCCCGACAACAAAGAATCAGCCAGACCAAAGTGTCAACTGTGCTGAGACTGAGAAACCCTCCTCTATGCTGTTGATGTATATTGTCGTTTTGATTGGTATTATAAGCCATAATAACAAACACGGGCTCCCTCCTTGATTTTCTCCCTGTGATGATTTGCTAGTGAGCAGAATCAAACAGCACTGACATGTGATTTCTTTGACTCACTCTATATTTTTCAAAAAATTATTGAGCACTGTTGGATAAGATATGTATGCATGCTACAGATCCCTACCATTTCTGCCTGCCAGTCAGTATTATACTCCTTTCCCTAGAAAAGTCACACGTTTATATTAAGCATCTGACCATTGTGGAAATTTGAGTTTGCACTGTTGAATTATATACCAACTGGTCATCAACTTCTTTCTTTCTTTCTTTTTTTAAATTTTCAACATTTCCATTGGCAATAGTAGTGCACTAAAGTAGGATAGCTACGTTTCTCAAAATTGCCAGTACCAATGAGGTCGGATAACATCAGAACCTTTTGACATGGCATGAGTGATTCTTTTTTTACTACTTTTTTTTTTAATAAAGATTTTTTTGATGTGGACCCTTTTAAAAATCTTTTTGAATGTGTGATGATATGGTTTGCGTTTTGGTATTTCAGCCACAAGGCTTGTGGGATCTTAACTTCTTACATGCTGTGCTTTGTTGCTCAGTTGTGTCCAGCTCTTTGTGACCCCACGGACTGTGGCCTGCCAGGCTCCTCTGCCCATGGGGATTCTCCAGGCAAGAATACTGGAGTGGGTTGCCATGCCTCTGACCAGGATCAAACCCACACTACCTGCAGTAGAAGACATAGTCTTAGACCACCAGGCAAGTCCCCACATGGGTAATTCCTTAGAATACTTACCTCTGTAAGGTGGCCTGGTGTCCATTCTCCCACAAACTCCAATCAAAAATCACTGATGTATAAAAGATTAAATAAGTAACAAACACTCCTTATTTCACAGTCCTAGTAGGAGATCCAACCAGTCCATTCTGAAGGAGATCAGCCCTGGGATTTCTTTGGAAGAAATGATACTAAAGCTGAAACTCCAGTACTTTGGCCACCTCATGCGAAGAGTTGACTCATTGGAAAAGACTCTGATGCTGGGAGGGATTGGGGGCAGGAGGAGAAGGGGATGACAGAGAGGCTGCCCAACTTCTGTTCCAGCTCTGCTACTTCCCAGCCTGGACAAACAGCTGCCCCTTTTTTCATAGGCTTCAGTTCAGTTCAGTCGCTCAGTTGTATCCGACTCTGCGACCCCATGAATTGCAGCATGCCAGGCCTCTCTGTCCGTCACCAGCTCCCACAGTTCACTCAAACCGATGTCCATCGAGTTGGTGATGCCATCCAGCCATCTCATCCTCTGTCGTCCCCTTCTTCTGCTCCCAATCCCTCCCAGCATCGAGTCTTTTCCAATGAGTCAACTCTTCGCATGAGGTGGCCAGCATACTGGAGTTTCAGCTTTAGCACCATTTGTTCCAAAGAACACCCAGGACTGATCTTCAGAATGGACTGGTTGGATCTCCTTGCAGTCCAAGGGACTCTCAGGAGTATTCTCCAACACCAAAGTTCAAAAGCATCAATTCTTCAGCGCTCAGCTTTCTTCACAGTCCAATTCTCACATTCATACATGACTACTGGAAAAACCATAGCCTTGACTAGATGGACCTTTGTTGGCAAAGTAA
>NW_011494799.1:2837120-2844288 GCF_000754665.1 Bison bison bison | reverse complement strand
TCCCCATCTATTTCCCATGAAGTGATGGGACCAGATGCCATGATCTTCGTTTTCTGAATGTTGAGCTTTAAGCCAACTTTTTCACTCTCCTCTTTCACTTTCATCAAGAGGCTTTTGAGTTCCTCTTCACTTTCTGCCATAAGGGTGGTGTCATCTGCATATCTGAGGTTATTGATATTTCTCCCGGCAATCTTGATTCCAGCTTGTGCTTCTTCTAGCCTTAGTGTCTATTAAATAGAAATGATAAGTAACATCCTTCTAGGATTCATGTGAAACTTAAATGAATTAGTATGTTTAAAGCATTTGCAACACTTATTGGAACACACAAAATCCTCCTGCTACTACTAAGTCACTTCAGTCATATCTGACTCTGTGTGACCCCATAGACGGCAGCCCATCAGGCTCCCCCGTCCCTGGGATTCTCCAGGCAAGAACACTGGAGTGGGTTGCCATTGCCTTCTCCAATGCATGAAAGTGAAAAATGAAAGTGAAGTCGCTTAGTCGTGTCCGACTCTTAGCGACCCCATGGACTGCAACCTACCACGCTCCTCCGTCCATGGGATTTTCCAGGCAAGAGTACTGGAGTGGGGTGCCTAGGACTATTTTAAAATAGCACTTCATGTTTCCCTCTATCAAAATAATAGAACCTGTAGAAAGTATAACCTAAAGATGAAACTTGTAGTTTCTCAGTAAATTATCTTCTCTTAATGGTTAAGTGAGTCACAATGGAAATAACATATTAAATATAAAGTACCGTATTTATTTGACAATTATTTATGTATTTGGAGTAGGAAAAAATCTAATAATCATTTAATAGATTTTATTATGCTACTCAAGTTTCAGTTGCCACCTCTCTGATAATATTAACTTTTGTCTCCTGTGTAACATGCTCTCTTTGGTCAGGCAGCTCTCCAAAACGGATGAACACACTTCAGAAAAAGTAAGATAAACAGGAGAAGGGCAATCACATCTAATCTGGGGTAGCTGTGCTGATTTATGTTCTGTGCTTATTTTTAATTTTATTTTTGAAATCAACATTGAGAAAGAAAAGTTGAGATATTAATTACCCGTTTACTGTCAATGTAGTGGAAAATGTAATTTACAGCCTACTTGCAAAGAAAAAAATCTATGTGCTTAATTTAAGAACACAAATTATTCAAATAACATTTTGAATTTGATTGTTCGTTTAATCGAAATGTTGCTCTTTCAGTCACAGCTGCCTTTGAGAGTCCAATTTCAGCAATAGTTAACTAAGAGCTCTCTGTAAAAAGGACAGAAGCAGGGATCCACAGATTAAAAATGCATGGGAAATAACTGCATTGGAGAATTACATTTATCTGAAAGACATAATCAAATTCACTACTGATATATATATATATATTTTTTTTTTTTCCTCAACCTGGTGGTTGCTTTGTTGGAGAAAGGAATCATGAGGATAATTTGGACCCATAGAGTAACTAAAAATAAGAGTTCAACACAGAGCTCAGAAGCAAAGCCTATTCAAGGAAGGATCTGTGGGCTATGTCTATGGAAATTGCCCCCAGACTAAAATTGAAAATATAAAGGGTAGGAGGCTTTGCCTTAGAAAGTTCCTCTCTTCATCCTGCTGCAGTGTTGTCCCATGGCTGGCTATCCAAGCTAGGGTCTTGACTTTGTGAAAAGAGAACAGTAGGTATACCTTGGCAGACACTAAGAGTACAATAATCTTTTAGACAGTTGGAAGAATTTATTATTTTTCTCATTGCATGTGTGTGTGCTCAGTCGTGTTTGCGACCCCATGGACTGTAACCCGCCAGATTCCTCTGACCATGGGATTTTCTAGGCAACAATCCTGGGGTGGATTGCCATTTCCTATTTCAAGGGACTCCCAGGGGTCGAACCCGCTTCTCCTGTGTCTCTTGAGTTGGCAGGCAGATTCTTTACCACTGAGCCACCTGGGAAGTCCATTTTTTTTTTTATCATTATTAAATTATAATTTCCATACAGCAAAATGTGTGGTTTTTAGGTACACGTTTGATGGTGTTTGGTAATTGTATACTGTCATGTGACCACGGTCACACTCAAGATGTAGAAAGGTTTCATATCCCTGGCGTTCCCTTGCGTTTTGCAGGCTGTTGTCTCCCCTGACCTGTGGGAATAGGAAACCTCTGATCTGCTTTCTGCCTTTCCTACAATTTCATATCTTGGAATCATACGATATTTTGTAACCTGAGTTTGATTTCTTTGAATTTCCATAATGTTTTTGAGATTCATTCGTATATCTAACCTCTTTGAACAAACACATGGAAGTATTCCTGTGAAATTATGCTGCCGTTTTCTCTGGGTGAATACTTTTGAGTCAAATTGCTGGGTCGCATAATAAATATAAGTATGAACGTTTAACCTTATAACAGATTTCAATATTGTTTTCCAATGTGGCTATACTATTTTGCAGTCCCACCAGCAATTCCAATTTCTGAGTTCCAATTTCTGTCATACCTTTTGATTTGAATTTTAACCATATGAGTGTATAATGGTGTTTCATTGTAGTTTCTAGGTTATGTATTTATTTTCTAATGTATTAAGATTTGACTGACATACATCACTGTATAGGTTTAAGGTGTACAGCGTAATGCTTTGACTTGCATATATTATGGGAAATAATTACCAGAATAAGTTAAGTTAGCATTCATTGATTCACATATCAACAAAGAAATGAAAACACAAGTTTTTTTCCCTCACAATGAGAACTCTTAGGATTTACTCTCTTAACAATTTTCAAGTCTTGTTACAAGAAAACACACAGCAGTGTTAAAATAATCATTATATTGTACATTGGATCTCTGACACTTATTTATCTTTCAACTAGCTTTTGACCACCTTTATTTAATTCCCCCTTCCCCACCCTCCGCTTCTGGTAAGCACAAACCTGATCTCTGATCTCTCTGTTTTTAATGTTTTTTGTTTGTTTGTTTGTTTGCTTGTTTTTGTTCTAGATTTCACATTTAAGTGAGATATACAGCATTTATCTCTGACATTTCACTTAGTACTATATCTTAAGGGCCATTTTTATGTTGTCATAAATGGCAGGACTTTCTCATTTTTTATGACTGAGTAATATCCCACTGGGCTTCCCTGGTGGCTCAGCTGGCAGAGAATCCACCTGCAATGTGGGAGACCTGGGTTTGATCCCTGAGTTGGGAAAATCCCCTGGAGGAGGGAGCAGCTACCCACTCCAGTATGCTAGCCTGGAGAATTCCATAGACTGTATAGACAACATTCCATTGAATGTACGTGTATGCTTCACCTTGATGAGTTGATGAGTAGCAACACTGTCTTTCCATGTTTCTTGTCATTCATTTATCTTCTGTTGTGAACTGTTTGCACTAATCATTTGATCAATATTGATTGGTTGGTTGTTTTTTTAATTCAGTTTTAAAAGCTTTAAAAATCTTATTTATTTATTTTTCACAAATTCATGACATTGTAAGTCTTTGACAGATAAATGCTTTGCAAATATTTTCACCATTCTGTGGTTTCCCTTTTAGGTTTTCTTGATTGCATTTTTTTTTTTCCAAAAAGCAAATGGTTTTCATTATGTGGTTATCATTATCATCATTATTAATTTAACCTTTTTAGATTGTGCTTTCTGTTTTCTATTTATGAAATATAACTCTAGCACAATATTACAAACTTTTTTGTCCTGCTATTTATTTGCTATTTATTCCTTCTATAAATTTTCTGTTATATATTTGATAGTTTATAATGTATGATTCATTCTGTTCACTATATGAGGAAAGAGTTGACATTTTTTTTTTTCAGGCAGATATTCATTTATTCCAGCACTGTTTCTTGAACAGACTTTTTTTTCCCCTATTGCCATCTTTGTCAAAAATCACTTGTTTTAATTCAACCCTCGCTACTTATGAACTGGTTTATGTCTCCACTATCTTAGGTCTATTAAAATTTCCTTTGGCAGTGTTATGCAATTTTCAATGTACATGAATTGCATATCTTTTGTTATTTTTTTCAATACCATTGTAAGTGGAGATATTTTTAAATTTCATTTTCAAAATTTTTATTGCTAGTATTCAGACATATAATTTATTTTTAGTTTTTATTTTTATGTAGATTTCTGTATCCTTCAGCCTTACTACTCATTTCTAAAATATTTTTTCTAGATTTCTTAGGATTTTATCATTATTATGCCCTCTGAAAATAAAGTCAGTTTTATTTCTTCCTTTCCAAATTGTGTGCCTTTTTCTTTTCCCTACCTTATTGCATAGGTCCATTCACTGTTGAGGAATGTGTGTTTTTTACACATTTTTATTTAAGTGTATGTTTCTTTTATACCTTTTAACTTAGATTGAGGAAGTTTCCTTCTATTTTTAGTTTGCTTGTTCCCCGCCCCACCCCCAATGAATAGATGTCAAATTATGTCAAATGATTTTTTTTTTTTTTTTTGGTCATCTATTTCAATGATCATATGGCTTTCTCCTTTATTCTGCATAGTTACACTGATTGGTTTTTCAGATGTTGAAACAATACTGAATTCCTGGGATATAGCCCACTTGGTTATTATGTATTACCCTCTATGTCTTGGGTTTAATTTTCTAGTACACTGTTAAGAATTTTTGTGTCTATATTCAAAACTGATACCTTTGTTTCATTTTATTATCAGAGTTCTACTGTCCTCATAAAATGGCATAGTAAATATTTTCTTCATTTTCTGAAAAAGTTTTTTGTAGCATTAATATTATTTCTTTCTTAAGTGTTTGGTGGAATTCACTAAGGAGGGTATCTGGATCCGAAGTTTTCTTCATGGGTGTGTGGTAAAGGATTTGCCTTATCCAGAGGTCTGGCCTTTGATCTTGTCTCCTGGGAAGTGATCTTTAAACTTTGGAATGTCCTGCCTGATAAGAACACCATTGTTTACCTGGGAGGCTTGGGTCACACCAGACATTCTAACAATGAAATTTATGGTGAGGCTGTGTGTTACATGGTAACAGCTCCAGCTCTAAAAGAGCTGTAGTAAAGGTCAGCCACATGACCACTTATGTGGTCACCCACATCTATCTGAGTGACTGAGCTCAATAAAATTGGATTCGCAAGGCTCAGGTGACCTTCCCTGCATGGCAATACTCCACGTATATCAATGTATGTTGCTGCTGGAAAAAACTAGCACTGCCTATGACTGGCAGAGGAAAATCTGAAGCCTTGCTTTCGGGAATTTTCTGTATTCTGTCCCGTTGGTCTCTCCCTTTGGATGACTTCATCTATATCCTTTCAATACAGTATGTCATAATCTTAAATATAACAGCTTCAGTGAGCTCTGTGAGTCTTTCTAGCAATAATCAAATTTGAGGGTGGAGGTGGTAACACCAAAATTTCAGAGTGAGGGTGGCTTGGTGTCACTACCTACCCAAATTCTGCAGTGGGAAAAGCCCTTTATTTATAATTTAGAATTTAATTCAGTTGGTAGCTTTAGTCTTAAACAAAACTTTAATTTTTTCTGGTGAATTTGTCTATTTAATCTGGATTGTCACATTTATTGACATAATATTATTCATAATATTTCCTTATCCCTATAACATCTGCATGATCTGTAGTGATGTCCCTTATTTCATTCCTAATTTGATAATTCTATTTTTCCACCTTGGATAAGTTTTTTTAATATTTAAAAAGAAAATATTTTCAAAAACAGACTTTTGGTTTTCTATAACTTTTCTATTATTTCTTCTCTTTCTATTTCATTGATTTCTGTTCTTATAGTTTTTTTTTTTTTTTTACCCCCATTCTCTGGAGTAATTTGTTGTTGTTTTTTTTTTTGTTTTTTTTTTACTAGTTTCTTAAGATGGAAATTCAGCAGATTGGATTTAGATATTTCTTCCTTTTCTAATACAAACAATTAAAGCTATAAAATTTTCTCAAGTACTGCATTAACTTCATCCCTGAAATTCTGATACATGGTTTTGGGCTGTACCCCATAAGCCAAAAAGCCCTGTTCTTGCTTAGCTTTAAGACCAAAGAAAGAGCTCAGAATCAGCATCATCAGTGGTTTACTGAATGGGGATCTTATATGTTTGAAGCAAAATCCTAGAGCAACATCCCACCATGCGTGGCAGAGGGTAGGCAGGGCATTGCAGCAGCCTGTTTCTGGAGAGAAGAAAAGATAGCCAGTTATAGCGGGAATTGAGTTCAAATTAGCTCTTTGGTTACCAGGGAAATTGGCAGAAGTGCATTCCACTCACTGCTTCTTTGTTAAGAACAGCCACTAGCTGGGGCCTGGGGCAAGTATGTCTGAGAATCAGTCTTGTAAGGAGAGTGTAGATGAAGCAGGTACTGGTCAAGCCTGGGAGGTACAGAAAGGAAGAGATCATCTCGAGTGGACTGACCATACACACTGACAGCCGTTCAAAATACTTTCTAACTTCTCTTGTAATTCTTCTCTGCTGCTGCTGCTAAGTTGCTTCAGTCGTGTCCGACTCTGTGCGACCCCATAGACGGCAGCCCACCAGCCTCCCCTGTCCCTGGGATTCTCCAGGCAAGAACACTGGAGTGGGTTGCCATTTCCTTCTCCAATGCATGAAGGTGAAAAGTGAAAGTGAAGTATCTCAGTTGTGTCCGACTCTTCACGACCCCATGGACTATAGTCTACCAGGCTCCTCTGCCCGTGGGATTTTCCAGGCAAGAGTACTGGAGTGGGTTGCCATTGCCTTCTCCGAATTCTTCTCTAGATTATAGATAAACTTATAATTTCTTATCTTTTTTATGTTGTTGAAATTGTGCTTTTTAATTTTTATATATTTGGTGTTTCTCTTGCTTTCTTATTATTGTTATTATTAATTTCTAGTATAAAACCAGTGGGCCAAAAATGTATTCTAAATTATTTCAGTATTTTACTGTTTATGAAGATTTGTTTTACAGTATAACATATGGTCTTTCTTAGTAAACATAGTGTGTGCCCCTGTAAAGATACAAGGTTTGTAGATTTTTGGTGTTTTATTAATATTACTCAAGTAAAAGTAGTTGATAACATTTTTCAAATCTTTGTTGAACTTGTATCCTTGTTTTGTCAATTTCTAAGGGAATGATATTAATATCTTCAACTATAATTGTAGAATTATTTATTTCTAAGTTCTATTAGCTTTTTAATTTATTTTATTTGATACACATTACATATATAATT
>NW_011494799.1:2832852-2837020 GCF_000754665.1 Bison bison bison | reverse complement strand
ACATATATAATTGTTATGGCCTCTTCACTATCTATTCTTCATTAGTGTATGTCCCTCTTATTTCTGCTACATGCTTTATATCCTAAAATCTATTTTATCTGAAATTAATATAGCCACTTCTTTCTTCTTATATATACTGTTTTCTTTGTCAGTCTATCCATTTACTTTCAGTCCATCTACATCTTTATACTTGAAGTGTGTCTCTTGCAGGCAGCTTATATTTTGATCTTGGTTTTTCTTTTTAACCTTTTATTTTTCTCTGAAATCATTTTGTATCCTTTTCTTTTTTTAATTTTTATTTGCAGTGAACATGTATAATTTTACTTAACTGTGGAAAGGTTCATACATTTTAAAATTTCTGCTTGGTGGTTCCAACACCTGGGTCATTTCCAGGCTAGTTTCAGTTAATTTTCTTTTCTGTTAAACACAGTTTCTATTTTCATGGTTCTTTATATGCCAGCCAATTTTAGACTGTGTTCTGAGAGTTATGAGTGTTAAAATGTGGAGATGCTATGTTCATAATTTTCTCTGATGAATGTTATATCCATTGTTTTAGCAGGGAATTGTCTTGATTGGATTTCAACTACAAAAGTCTTGGGAATTAGAGCTGGTCTCTACTCCGATCTTTTGGCTTTATCTGTATTACTTTCAGTCTGTTCCATGGATACATTGTTTAAGGTCAGTCAGAAATGTGCGTAGATAGATTTTGGGGATTCCATTTCTGGTTCTTTCCAATGCATTATTTCCCCAATCTTTATGTTAGTCATGGATTCTTTGGTTTCCAATTTCTGGTTAGCCAAGTAGCAACCCTTTTGCTTCATCTTCCCAAAGGTTGAGAAAAAGTGAAACTTATTTTATTTATTTCCCTTCTTACTGTCTCCTACATTCTTCACTGGGCTCTGTCTGCTCTTTTGTTTTAATCTTATATGAGAGTTTTATGCTTATTTTTCGCATTTGCATCTGTCTGTGGTCCCTTCCTCTGCTATTATTGGAAGTATAATACAACAGGAGTGATTTTCATTTAGCAGTTTCCTCATACTCGTCCAAAGTTTTGGAGTATGTGAGTCACTAATGGAATTTTTCCTGCACATGAAGTATTTTTTAATCTTTGCCTTGAGTTAATTTTTTCCTCCTCCGGTCTCCTGTTACACTTTATTATGTGTCTATTATAAAAATTAGAGCATAATATTTCCTCCCTGAGACTATAGGCAATGATTGTTTACTTTTTACTTCTGTTTCTCCAGAATCTGAGACAGTCCTAGCATGAAACAGTTTTCTGATGAATTTTTTTTTAATTAAAGAAGAATGAATCTCCATACAAATAACTTGCATATTAATGTGACTAGTTCAGAAGTAGTCATTTTCAGGTTTTCTTAAATTTTTCCATGTTTTATATAGTGCAAAAATATATCTATATAATAAGCATAGTGATGACATGTTTGCTCCTGCTGAGGAACAACAACAACAAAAAATATGAAAGACTGGCTGAATGTTGTACAGCTCATTTCTGCCTCTACATAAAATTGTGGTGTTGGTGCCACTCACTTTACCTTGACTTCTTTTTGCTTTAATATTATTAGTTGCTCAGTCATATCTGGCTCTTTGCAACCCCATGGACTGTAGCCCACCAGGCACCTCTGTCCATGGAATTCTCCAGGCAAGAATACCGGAGTGGGTAGCCATTCCCTGCGCCAGGGGATCTTCTCAACCCAGGGATCAACCCAGATGTCCTGCATTGCAGGCAGATTCTCTGCTGTCCAGCAGGGAAGCCTAGTTATCTGCGTCCACCCCTCTCTTGCCTCTGTCAGTTGCCAAATGAGTCCACTGGGTCCTGGTTTATTGTGAGAAAAATATGAACTCTTAAAAATCTTCATTTAATTTATGGTAAATGCTGTTTAAGAGCTTATATCTATGGGAAGTGTCCTTGTGTGTATATCTTCATGATTTTGGAAAATAAGCATCTTCTGTACAAAGAAAAAAAGAGGCAGGGCTACATTTGCTTTCACGAATGTAGATGAGCCTTAATATATATATAAAAAATTCCTTTCTTAAATTTAGGATCCTATTCTAAACAATTGGATAATATTTCTGTTTCCTCCCTCCACTAAAATGGTCAATTTATTTATTTATTTTTTTTTTTCTAAGAGCTTGATTGTAGCTTCCTATGGAACTGAACATAAAGGTCTATTTATAAATTAAATGTAGACCCATACATACACACACATGCAATAGATTAAAGAAGTTCACAGGTTATCTAAATGAGCTTAATTAAATTAAATGTCATTTTTTTATGTCTATGGTTATATACTTTACTCTTTTACTATTTAAATTTTAAAATTTTACCTGTCTTTTTAGCATTTTAAATGGGATTCTAGAAATCTTGTCTTTTTACTTTTTAATAAATTATATTTTTTGAATCTCCTCATATTTTCTATATGAGACCCATTAAGAAATGCTATACACTTAAAATAAGCAAACAGCATCAACACATCTTAATTAAAACAAGTGAATTTTGTGAAGGCAAACTTAAAAGGGACTTATGCTTTCTAGTTACCTAAGCAAGAAAGCTCTCTAGGGAAAATCTTTATCCTTGGTTGCTGAAGACATCAAATGTTACTATAGCATTTGACATAATATTTTCACATTTTCTTCTCTTTTAAAGATCCTAACTGACCTTTTCCTATAGGGTTGACTCTGTTGCTCATTCTACATTCCCTTCTATGCTCTAATTTCTCACCCCAATGCCTCTTTTGGCAGGGAAGGGTTAAAAAGGCCTGATTAAGCTGTAAATGACTGACATTCTGCTATCAAGTATGAATCGGTTAAAACATTTCGTGCAAATGAGTTTCAGTGTCTGAGATTACCCCTGGTAGCTCTCCGTTCCTCCCCTTTCTTCTGTCTTTGCACATCATTATGTAAGAGGGTAAATTGCAGTACTTTTTATTTTCCCCTCTGTTCCAACCCCACTGAGAATCAAGCTTTCAGAAGAGGCTCTCATTTTGATGCTGAAAGCTCCTGGTATTTTTGCCTGACCAACTAAAGGTGGAATGAAAGAGAAGCAAGGGGCTTATCTATCAAGTGTTTCCACCTCATGTATGTGCAGCCAGTAGCAAACAAGCTGGAGAGGCAGAGACTGCTCAGCCCAGGGACCCTGTTAACAATTCTAATGTCTGAGTGGCGGCTGGAAACAAGGCGCCAACTGTTTGCCGGCTGCTCATTCTGGCACTATTAGGTAAGATAAAAGTCCTGTTCTCTGAGAAACTTTTCAATAAAACAATTCTCAGTCATTCACAAGTCAAAGGCAAAGAAGAAAGGGCTTCAGTGTAAAATGCTGTAAAGTGGTGTATTGTTTCCAGTCATTTTTCTCACTGTTCACAGCTGAAGGGGGAGAAGATGAGAAGGACTGGAAAGAGGAGAGCTAAGGCGTCTTTTCACTGAAACATCTGATCCTGTACTTGAGCTGTGCAATGAGTCCCAAGCTCTCCAGTCCTCCCTGCAGCCCTCAGAAAACTTTCTGTCCCTCAAATCTTTTGATTTTATCTGATAAGACAGAGGAAATGTCTAGTTCATTTCCCATTTGAGGCATTCTAACTTATTCACAGGTTTTTGTTTTTCCCTCTGGAAGGCATGACTTTATTTTCTTAATGGGTGTCTTGGGATGTAGGAGCTTGAATTAAAGGACCCATGATCCTCTGACACTTATGACATAGAACTGCTGCTAGAATATGTCTATACATTTTATTATTATGTTTAAAATTTTTATTGGAGTAAAGGTGATTTACAGTGTTGCTAGCTTCAGGTATACAACAAAGTTATTCAGTTATATATATATATTCATTCTTTTTCAGATTTTTCCCATATAGATTATTACAGAATATTGATAGAATTCTCTGTGCTATAGAGTTGGTCTTTGTTGGTTATCTATTTTATATATATTAGTGTGCATAGGTTGGGCTTCCCTGGTGGCTCAGTGGTAAAGATTTTGCCTGCCAATGCAGGAGACACAAGAGACATTGTTTCAAGCCCTAGGTTGGGGGATATCCCCTGGAAAAGGAAATGGCAACCCTCTCCAGTATTCTTGCCTGGAAAATCCCATGGATAGAGGAGTTTGGTGGGCTAGAGCCCATGGGGTCAAAAAGAGTTGGACATGACTGAGCACACACTCACA
>NW_011494799.1:2814968-2832752 GCF_000754665.1 Bison bison bison | reverse complement strand
TTAAAGTCTAGCTTAATGTGGTGTTGGAGAAGACTCTTGAGAGTCCCTTGGACTGCAAGGAGATCCAACCAGTCCATTCTAAAGGAGATCAGCCTTGCGTGTTCTTTGGAAGGAATGATGCTAAAGCTGAAACTCCAGTACTTTGGCCACCTCATGCGAAGAATTGACTCATTGGAAAAGACTCTGATGCTGGGAGGGATTGGGGGCAGGAGGAGAAGGGGATGACAGAGGATGAGATGGCTGGATGGCATCACCGACTCGATGGACGTCAGTTTGAGTGAACTCTGGGAGTTGGTGATGGACAGGGAGGCCTGGCGTGCTGCGATTCATGGGGTTGCAGAGTTGGACATGACTGAGCGACTCAACTGAACTGAACTGAATGTGCCCACCTCATAATTTCCACACAGCGTTATTTTGGTTTTGTACAACATGACATGGCCAGAGAAGTTAAGAAATTTGTAAAGTATCTGAAGACGTGGTAGACAGACCATAGATGTTTGCCTTCTGTTTACTGCCTCGTCTAAACATCTGTCTTGGTCATGGCGAAATATATTTGCCCACAGTAATGTCCTCATGGCCAGGACTTTCATCCAAGAAGGAGCTGGATCACAGAAGTTGGACCACAGTGAAGAAACGTCGTAGGCTTTCTCTGAGGCTCCAGACCTGAGTTCCAAGTCAGCTTGGGCACCTCTGACCAACTCTGAGCATCAGGGATTACCTTTTGTTGTGGGTTCGAGGTAGTCTGTGACTGTGAGTGGTTGTTAAGCCGATCATAACTTGAAATTAGCCAGAGTGGAAATATTCACACCACAGAAACTGGAAAATTCCACAAATCAGGATGTTTATTTACATTTGCCTGTTTGTTTATTGGGTTTCCATGGTGACTCAGATGATAGAGAATCCACCTGCAATGCAGGAGACCCAGGTTCAATCCCTGGGTTGGGAAAATACCCTGGAGAAGGGAATGGCTACCCACTCTAGTATTCTTGGGCTTTCCTGGTGGCTCAGATGGTTTGTTTACTATTAATTTCTTTCTTTGTTCTGTTTTAGAGAACTGGCTTACTAGCACACCATTGCTTAAAGTGTACTGTTCTTGGACAGGACCACCAGGAAGACACCTGAGATTCTAGGAGTGAAAAAAATAGTTGTTTATCCCTGATATAGAAAACTTTCTAGAAATTCTTCCAAATCAGTCTTGAGTAATCAGCTCTGAATCAGTCTTGAGTAAATGGTTAATCCTGGGTTGGCACACATATATCATATATAGTAAGTAGCCCAAGTGATTTTGAACGTGGCTTCTAGCTGGCTACCATCTTATAATATCCCACAAGTATTCTTATTCACCAGGTTAACTGCTGACCCAATCAATATTAAAAATCCGCCAGGTGCCTCACTGAACAAAGAACATCACCCCAATGCATTTTCCTATCTTTATTTCTAGGCTAAGCTGCTGAAAAAGCTAAGGAAACAGAATTGAACTGTTTTTCATGACTTTGAATACAAAGAGAATTCAATTCAGTAAACAGTTATTGAGTAGCTATTACATATGGTATAATAAATGCATATGAAATAAGTTAAAAATACCCTACAGCTCTGTTGAAGAAGATAGGTTTAGTGAGTATTAATCAGGAGTGTGATTGAAGTTTCATAGCAAACCATCTTTAAAATACTCTTTAGATACTCTTTTCTAGCATCTTATTTTAGGCAAAATGCCTAAATCATTCTTATTTCCCCACTTTTTCCCTTTCTCCATCATTTTTCATGCTCCCTTACCACCTGCCCCTCTCAAGTAACCCTTGCCTTCCCTCTGCTCCCCTATTTTTGCATCTCAATATCTTCATTCTTACCTTCTCATTCAGCAACTTGACCTCCATGGATTTCTCCTACTGAGGAAATATTCCATTGCACTGCTCAGCTCAAAGCCTATAGCCCATTGATGCAGATATGTCTTCTTTTTCAGCAGCAAGAAGATGGATTATTGTAAATATTTATGATTTTGTTTCTAGAAATGCAATTTTTGTCTGTGATTTTCTTACACGTTTTGTCTTTAATTATAATGATATGTATTACTCCTTCATGGCAAGATTACTACTTTATTGGGAGCCAGTGAAATTTATAGCTCATCTTTTTGGCATAATGGACTACTTTATAAGCATTATTTGCCTAATATACATTTGTTGAGTGGAAATGATACAGAGGTGTCCCAAAAGTCAGTCACTTGTGTTGGGTCTATTAAATAAACCTATACTATTTATACCAAGCTTAACTAAGGTCAGCTTTCCAGAGATACAGATAACTGTACTATATAGATACAAGCAGACATGAGGTTAGCTTTTTAACACTAAAAATAATGCAATGTTCTTATGGTCAAAGTAGGGACATTAAGCATATATATATGTCTAATATAATTAACATAAGAAAGAAGGAAAAATATGGCTTGAAATGGTTTACTTCAGGCGAAGCTTGTAAGAAAATGCAGTGTTATTTGTAGGTTTGACTGGTTATGTGCAGGATCTCATCCTATTTAAGTGGCCACTGCACATGCCTACTTTTTATCGGTTGAGTCGCTGTGAGATTTTAATTCACTAGAGGGAGCTTGTGGGTTGGAGTAATGCCGTTACCACACAAGGAAGATTGATTGCATTCATTCAATCCCCACAGCCTGAAAAATACTTCCTATTTATTTTATTCAGGAGCTTGTTGTAACATATCCCAGAGTTGCCGAGTCATTTTTTTCCACTAGTGAAAAGTCTAATTTCCTTTTCCATTTTTTATTCTTCTGTGCAGTTCACTCAGTGCCCATAATGGTCTAACATTCCACTGTATTGGTTCTTTTAGTTCTTATCTGGTTTCATCACCAATGTTCTTTTTATCCCAGAGAATGGCCAATAAAAGAGTTAATGCAGTTGAGCGGCCTACCTGTTCCATGTTTGAATGATAAAAGATTTTCCTGATTGTTCAACCACTGTGTGAACAGTCAAAAAATTGACTTACTCTTTTGTTTGTAATAAATCTGACATACCTCAGTTACCATTTTAACAGTATATATCAAGCTTTGGGGACATATTTCCCAGCTTTGTGTTTGTCTTTAGATCAGATGCTAAATGAGAGGAATTAGCATAATTTAACAAGAATGATTTGCCATCTTTCCAGTCAACTTAAAATAATAGTAATTCAGATATCAAACATTAAAGACTTCATTTTGGTATATATGTTTTTGTTCACCAAATGGCAAAAAAAAACACACATGTGTTGAAAGATTATTTGTTGTGTGTATATCTGTGTGTGTATGTCATGTGCAAATGCACACACACTCAAGGTTAGATTTCTTTCTTTCAATTTGATAAATGGAATATCCACAAGCCAGAGTCAGAGCTATCATCGACTGCCTGCTCGTCAATACCATTTGATAGCTTTTAATTTTTTTTTCCTCCTAAGTTTGCGTCAGAAGGGACTCAATATTAACATTATTATCTTTAAAAATTGTTTTAGAAGATCAATTAGTTGCAAATGGCTTCAACATTCCCACCTCTACAATTTTTTTTTCCTGTGCAATATCCATGAATAGGTGTGTCAGGGGTCTTGAAGACCGTCTTTAGGTTTGATAAATTTCCAGAACAACTCAAAGGACTTAGAAAAGTAGTTATACTTATGGTTGTAATTTATTACAACTAAAGGATACAGATTAAAATCAGCAAAGGTAAAAGGCACTGTCTTAATCCATCTGGGTGGCTGTAACAAAGCAGTAAAGACTAGGTGGCTTTTATACAACAGAAATTATTTCTGACAACTCTACAGGCTGGAAGTGCAAGATCAGCATGGGAGAATGAGGGACCTTTTGTGGGTGCAGAAATCTCTTTGTATTCTCACATGGGAGGGGTAAAGAATCTCTCTATGGCTTCTTTTATAAGGGCTCTACCCTAACAGCCTGGTCACTTCTGAAAGGTCTTACCTCCTAGTACCAACATATTGGCATTACAATTTCAGTGTATGGATCTGGTGAGGGAAGAAGGGTGCAGACATTTAACCTACAGCAGGCATAGAGGGCAAAGTCCAGGAGAAACCAGATGCAAAGTTCTAAGTGTTTCCTCTCAGTGGAGCCAAAGACACACTTAATTCTTCCAGGAATGATGTGTGACAATGTGTGTGCAGTGTTACCAACCAGAGAAGCTAACTCAAGCCTTGACACCTAGGGTTTTTATTGGAATCCATGCACATGGGCATGCAGTAGAGTGCTCATGTGGGTAACCTCATTGGTCAGATTCTAGTTTCATAAGGACAGGACAGGCCTACATCATAAATTAGTGTTAGGATGAATATATCTGGTCAAACTGTTACAGGATGGTTCAAGGCTTCAGGCATATACCACTCATCATGTTGAATAATCCAAGGGCTCAGAGATTATTTCTCATGAGTGAACCAATGGCCAGTCCTGAAGACAGTTCTCTCTTGAGAATGTTGTGAATTTAAGCAACCCAAATACATGAGCTAATCTTTCCCTGCCCAACTTTTGTTGTTGTTAAGTCAATAAGTCCTGTCCAACTCTTTGTGACCTCATGCACTGCAGCATGCCAGGCTCCTCTGTGCTTTACTGTCTCTCCCGGAATTTGCTCAAATTCATTGAGTTGGTGATGCTATCTAACCATCTAACCATCTGCCAACCCCTTCTCCCTTGACCTTCAATCTTTCCCAGCAACAGGTTCCTTTCCACTGAGTTGGCTCTTTGTATCAGGTGGCCAAAGTATTGGAGCTTCATCTTCATCAGTGCTTCCAATGAATAGCCAGGGTTGATTTATTTTAGTATTGACTGATTTGATCTCTGTCCAAGGAACTCTCAAGAGTCTTTTCCAGCATCGATTCTTCAGTGCTTAGCCTTCTTATGGTCCAGCTCTTGCATCCATACAAGACTACTGGAAAAACCATAGCTTTGAATATCTGGATCTTAATTGGCAAAATGGCTTCTGCTTTTTAATACACTGTCTAGGTTTATCATAGCTTTCCTTCCAAGAAGCAAATGTCTTTTAATTTCATGGCTGCTGTCACCATCTGCAGTGATTTTGGAGTCCAAGAAAATGAAATCTGTCACACCTTCCACTTTTCCCCCCTCTATTTGCTATGAAGTGATGGAACTGGATGCCATGATCTTAGTTTTTTGAAAGCTGAGTTTCAAGCTAGCTTTTTTAATCTCCTTTAACCATCATCAAGAGGCTGTTTAGTTCTTCTTTACTTTCTGCCCTTCAGTTCAGTTTAGTAGCTGAGTCATGTCTGACTCTGTACAGCCCCATGGACTGCAGCGCACCAGGCTTCCCTGTCCATCACCAATTCCTGGAGCTTACTCAAACTCATGTCCATCAAGTCGGTGATGCCATCCAACCACCTCATCCTCTGTGTCCCCTTCTCCTCTTGCTTTCAATCTTCCCTTGCATCAGGGTCTTTTCTAATGAGTCAGTTCAGGGGGCCAAAGTATTGTAGCATCAGCTTCAACATCAGTCTTTCCAATGAATATTCAGGACTGATTTCCTTTAGGATTGACTGGTTTGATCTTGCAGATCAAGGGACTTTCAAGTGTCTTCTCCAACACCACAGTTCAAAAGCATCAATTCTTCGACATTCAGCTTTCTTTATAGTCCAACTCTCACATCCTAACATGACTACTGGAAAAACCATAGCTTGGACTCAGTGGACCCTTGTTGGCAAAGTAATGTCTCTGCTTTTTAATACGCTGTCTAGGTTGGTGATAGATTTTCTTCTAAGAAGCAAGTATCTTTTCACCTGCAAATGATGATCCAAGATCGTCTGCAGTGATCTTGGAGCCCAAGAAGATAAAGTCTGTCACTGTTCTAAGCCCAGCTTATACATCTGGAGATTCTCAGTATACATACTGCTGAGGCCTAACTTGAAGGATTTAGAGTATAACCTTGCTAACATATGAACTGAGTGCAATTGTATGGTAGCTTGAGCATTCCTTGGCATTAGAATGCAAACTGACCCTTTCTAGTCCTGTGGTCACTGCTAAATTTTCCAAATTTGCTGACACATTGAGTGTGGCACTTTAATAGCATTGTCTTTTAGAATTTTGAATAGCTCAGCTGGAATTTCATCATCTCCACTAACATTGTTCATAGTAGTAATCCTTCTTAAGGCCCACTTGACTTCATACATCTGGATGTCTGGTTCTAGGTGAGTGACTATACCTTCATGTTTATTCAGGTTATTAAGATTTTTTTTTTTTTTGGTATGGATAGTTCTTATGTGTATTCTTGTCACCTCTTAATCTCTTCTGCTTCATTTAAGTCCTTACAGTTTTTGTCCTCTATCATGTCTATCTTTGCAGGAAAAGTTCACTTGATATCTCCAATTTTCTTGAAGAGATCTTTAGTCTTTCCTATTCTATTGTTTTCTTCTAGTTCTTTTCATTGTTCATTTGAGAAGGCCTTCTTATTTCTCCTTGCTAATCTCTGGAACTCTGCATTTGGTTGAGTATATCTTTCCCTTTCTCCCTTGCCTTTCACTTCTCTTTTTTCTTCAGCTATTTGAAAGCCTCCTCAGACAACCACTTTGCCTTCTTGCATTTCTTTTTCTTTGAGATGGTTTTGGTCATTGCCTCCTGCACAATGCTATGAACCTCTGTCCATAATTCTTCAGGCACTCCACCAGATCTAATCCCTTGAATCTATTCATCACCTCCACTGTATATTCATAAAGGATTTGATTTAGGTCATACCTGCATGGCCTAGAGGTTTTCCCTACTTTCTTCAATTTAAGTCTGAATTTTGCAATACGAAGCTCATTATCTGAGCCACAGTCAGCTCCACGTCTTGTTTTGGATGATTGTATAAAGCTTCTCCATCTTTGGGTGCAAAGAATATAATCAATCTGATTTCAATATTGACCATTTGGTGATGTCCATGTGTAGAGCCATCTCTTTTATTGTTGTAAAAGAGGATTTGCTATGACCAGTGTACTGTCTTGACAAATCTCTGTTAGCCTTTACACCACTTTATTTTGTTCTCCAAGGCCCAAATTGCCTCTTACTCCAGTTATCTCTTGACTTCCTACTTTTGCATTCCAATCCCCTAAGATCAAAAGGACATCTTTTTTTGGTATTAGTTCTAGAAGGTCTTGTAGATCTTTACAGAGCTGGTCAACTTCAGCTTCTTTGGCATCAGCAGTTTGGGCATAGATTTGAATTACTGAAATGCTGAGAATGTTGTGAATTTGAGCAACCCAAAATCACTGAGATAATCTTTTCCTGCCCAATAGTGTTACTTAAAATTAGATTTCCTTGGTCAAATATTTAAGACACACTTATTTAAGTAATATTAAACAGCTCTCTCCACATCTCTTAACATGCTAATAACCATTGAAATATTCCAACTCTGTGTATTTATCATCAGTAAATGAATTTAAGAATCTTTCCCTTCCCTAGAGATCTTATTTTAGGAAGAGTTGCTCTAAATGACTCGTCACACTTGAGCAGAGTGTCTATCTAATCAAGAAAATATTAGTTAAAAGGGTAAATGAAAGAACAAGTTGAAGCACAAGAGTTTACTGGTAAAGGAGTCATAGTTCAGTACTCTTTATGACAATTTGTACTTGTCTTTTATTGTATCTGTTGTCTCTACCAAGTTTTAATTGATAACTTACCTTCAAATATTTCACAAATATTTATAGTGTTTTAGTAATAAAATCAATGTATTTTCTTGACCTTTGAAACTTGTAACAAAAATGGATATTAGGTTAATATCATGTTTATCAGAATTATTCTTCATAATATGTGAAATGTATTCAGCTCTTAAAAACATAGCATAATGTGGGACTTCCCTGTCAGTCCAGTGGTTAAGACTCCTTGCTTCCACTGAAGGGAACACATGTTCAATTCCTGATGGAGGAACTATGATCTGAGGTGCCATATGGGCAATAAAAATAATATATATACATAGTTGAATGTGTTGGAAAAATCAGAAGTTCATTTTGATTTAACAATAAATAAAAGCAATCTTCTAGTTTCTGAACACAATGTTTCCTAGATTTTAATTCACTGATTATATTTGAAATTGCCCAGATACCTGCTAGAATTGACTGAGCCTTCTGCTGGGCCATCAAAATTCTTTTTATTGTAGTTGTTCCTACTGTTCTTATTCTGGCAAGTTTGCAGCAGAGTCACAAATGAGGCAAATGGGTAATGGGAAAGGCAAGTTGAAATTAACAGCAATCATTTGAAAACTTGGTTTCACAAATCTTATGATTTTATGAATACAACACGGTGTGAAAAAGACCCTCCCGTGTGTTTTGTCTCACGTACAGTCTTGGTGTGTACATGTGGATCTTTCAGTGACAAAAGACGTGAAACTAAGGAAACTTGCTCACTGGAGAACGTCTCAGGGTTTAAGGATTTTGTGAATCATTAATTCAGTTCTGAAGTATCATTAAACATCTTTGGTCAAGTGAAAGCATGTTTCCTTACTGAGGATAGTTTTGATCTAATAACAAGCATGTTTTATTTATTTAGCATGTATGCATTACAAATGTTTTGGACATAAATATCAATGCATAACAAAATAAATACTACCTAGATTGTGTGTGTGTGCTTAGTCGCTCAGTTGTGTCTTACACTTTTGACCCCATGGACTTTAGCCCACCAAGCTTCTCTGTCCATCGGATTCTCCAGGCAAGAATACTGGAGTGAGTTGCCATTCCCTTCCCCAGGGGATCTTCCAGACCCAGGGATTGAACGTGGGTTTCCTACATTGCAGGCAGATTCTTTATTACCTGAGCCACCAGGGAAACCCTAAATACTATCTAGTTCAGTTCAGTTCAGTCGCTCAGTCGTGTCCAACTCCATGAATCACAGCACACCAGGCCTCCCTGTCCATCACCAACTCCTGGAGCTCACTGAAACTCACGTCCATCGAGTCAGTGATGCCATCCAGCCATCTCATCCTCTATCGTCCCCTTCTCCTCCTGCCCCCAATCCCTCCCAGCATCAGAGTCTTCTCCAATGAGTCAACTCTTCACATGAGGTGGCCAAAGTACTGGAGTTTCAGCTTTAGCATCAGTCCTTCCAGAGAAATCCCAGGGCTGATCTCCTTCAGAATGGACTGGTTGGATCTCCTTGCAGTCCAAGGGACTCTCAAGAGTCTTCCCCAACACCACAGTTCAAATGCATCAATTCTTCGGCGCTCAGCTTTCTTCACAGTCCAACTCTCACATCCATACATGACCACAGGAAAAACCATAGCCTTGACTAAACGGACCTTTGTTGGCAAAGTAATGTCTCTGCTTTTCAATATGCTATCTAGATTTGTCATAGCTTTCCTTCCAAGGAGTAAGCATCTTTTAATTTCATGGCTGCAGTCACCATCTGGAGTGATTCATCTAACCAGGTATTAAATAACAGATTTGCTATGTTCTGTGTTTTGCATTTTATATTTTAAATGTAAAAGAAGTCTATACTAGTGTGTTTAATATGAAATATATTTTAAGCTCTGTTTTAGGTTGTATGTATTTTGTACCATAAATGGTATCAATGAAGGTAAATGCAAAGTTCATAGTCGTATTTTCTCATTAAAAAATTCATAGAATCTTTGAACTTTCACACTTTTATTTTAGAGTGTAGACTGTGATAGTATCCCTTTATAACAGGTGTTATGATATGTTTCATCAATAGACAATCTTGATATCCAGCAGTCTCAGGGATACGAATATGGTCATCAAGAACAAAAATCTGTAGAACAGAACATTTCTTGGTATAAAACAACATGAAACAGAAGTTGAAACCTATGAATGAACCAAGCATCATATGAAGAATTGCTGCTTGTAGTAGACACAAATGGGAAATTCCATCTATGACCTCAGGCTGATGAAAGCTCTTTGGGATATTTAGCAGCTTGTGTGTGTGTGTGTGTGTGTGCATGTGTGTGTGTGCTGAGTTGCTCAGTCATGTCTGATTCTTTGTGATTTCATGGACTATAGCCTGTCAGGCTCTTCTGTTCCTGGAATTTTCCAGGTAAGAGTACTAGAGTGGCTTTCCATTTCCTACTTTAGGGGATCTTCCCAACCCAGGGATCAAACTCACATCTCTTGTGTCTCCTGTATCAGCAGGTGGATTTTTCACCACTGTGCCACCTGGGAAGCCCCTCAGCAGCTCATACAGTCCCTCAAATATCTTAAGAAGCTCAGAGATTAGATCTCCTTTCCCTCAAACTCTAGCTTAACATAGAATTTAATCTCAAATTAAATCTGCTGCAGACAAGAGGGACTCATGAGGTCTTCTGCAAATGACAACCAAAAAAGATCTCGAGATTTCATTAGACAACATATGTGTGGAAGACGTGAGTCAAGGCAGCTCTTGAGCTCAAGGCAGCCCTTGAGCTGAAGCCCGTCTTCAAAGTGCTTTATTTTACCTTTGGCTCTAAAATATCATTTTAAAAAATTATAACACTTCACATATCAAGAATTTCAGGCCTTTTTGGGAAAAAAATCAGTACTTCTGGCAGCAATTGCCATGACTACCACTTGTAGAAAAACTACATATAAGCTAGTCCATCTGAAAAGACATGGCTGTTCATTTCATCATATTCCTGTTACCTATCTGACTCCTGCAAAAATGTGTGCTTACACTTTCTGGGCTGAGTTCACCGACTTATACTTGAAAAACAATCTGGAAAAGACATTAAAATGAGTATTGCACACATATTTATGGCACAAATGCAATTCTCAGTCTTCTCCTGAAAAATTCAGGCTTCTCTTATTGCTGCGTGGTAAAGAATCCACCTGCCAAGCAGGAGAAGTGGGTTCGATCTCTGGATTGGGAAGATGCCCTGGTGAAAGAAATGGCAACCAACTCCAATATTCTTGCTTGGGAAATCCCATGGACAGAGGAGCCTGGTGGGCTGTAGTCCATGGAGTCGCAAAAGAGCTGGACACAACTTAGCAACTAAACAACTTGGGAAATTAAATATGGACTGAGTATTCCCTTAATAACAATAAATGTCTGAATATCTCTTCATGTGGCTGCATATGCCCATCTGAGGACTGTCTTTAATAATAGCTATTCTAATAGGAAGAGAAAATTTAATATGAGAAAAATTAATGACTGAATTTCAGCTTTTGAAATATGCCTAGCCTGGTTTAAAGGTTGAGGGTTAAAATGCTCTTGGATTAAGATCAGAGAAATGTGGAGTTTTAGAGTAGCAGCTTGACCCTCAAAATACTAAAAATAGAGTTGCCATATCCAGCAATCCCATTCTTGGGCATAAATCCAGACGAAATCATAACTTAAAAGAATGCATGCACTGCTATGTTCATAGCAGCACTATTTACAAGAGCCAAAATCTGGAAAAACCTAAGTGTCCATCAACAGATGAACGGATAAAGAAGATGTGGTACATATATATAATGGAATACTGCTCAGTCATAAAAAAAGAATGAAATAATGCCATTTGTAGCAACACTCAGGGACCTAGAGATTATCTTACTAAATGAGATAAGTCAGACAGAGAAAGATAAATACCATACTATATCACTTCCATATGGAATCTAAAATAAAACACAAATGAACTTATCTACATAATAAAAACAGACTCATAAACATAGAGAACAGATTGTGGTTGCCAAGGGGGATGTGAGAGCGGAGGAGGGATGAAGCTGGGGTTTGGGGTTAGCGGATAGAAATTATTACATACAGAATGGATTAGCAACAAGGTCTTACTATATAGCACAGGGTCCTCTCTCTATATATACATATTGGTAAGTTCTGGTCCACATGATGGCCACACTACAACTGCTTCTTGGTTCCGTTCATGGTTCTCATTCCTCCTGGCCCCATACTATATATATATATATATGTATATATAACTGAATCATTTTGGTATACAGCAGAAATTAACAAAACATTGTAAATCAACTATACTTAAATAAAATAAAATTTAAAAAGTAGACTAACAGGCTGCGTGTAGATCAAGAAGAATTTCTGTAGGGCCAAGGTTTCCAGGGTGGTAGAGAAAAATCTAAGGAGAAAATAACCCAACTGATATGTTTCCTGAGTAGCAAAAGCTTCGGAAAACTTGGACAAATGTGATACGCAAATTCGAGTTTTATGCCAAAACAGTCTTCTGTCAGAGCTGAGGACTGTTAATACATGAGAGCCTTTTGAATGCCTTTTGGGGCCTTTGGGAATGAACGGAAAGAATCTGTATCTCTTTAAAAGAAAGTGGGACCAGGCAGGAATGAGAGCCATGAATGGAGCCAAGGAGTAGTTGCCGTGTGGTCCTCATGTGGCCCAGAACTTGGCAGTGCTTGGGGCTGGGTTCTTCAGGAGGCAGAGGCTTATACGGCTCTTCCATTTATCGGGGCGGGGTTGTAGTGGGGTACTGTGCTTATGATAGTGTGGGAGATCTTTACATTCAAGATTAAGGGAGCTGATACTTTCATTTTGCAGATGAGGAAATGAGGCTTAAACATGTTAAGTGACTTATCCAAGATCACCAAGCTAGCAAGTGTTAGAGGCTGGATTCACATAAGATCTGTCTAATCACGTACTGGCTATTCTTCGTGTTTTATTCTTATGGCACAATTGTTAATGATCATTATGTCGTCTATCTACTGGGTTGCATAGTGGTAAAGTATTTGCTTGCCAGTGAAGGCGATGCAAGAGATGTGGGTTTGATCCTTGAGTAGGGAAGATCCCCTGAAGAAGGAAAGGGTAACCCATTCCAGAACTCTTGCCTGGGAAATCCCATGGACAGAGGAGCCTGGTGGGCTATAGTCCATGGGGTTGCAAAAAGTCGGACATGACCTAGTGACTGAGCATGACGACTGAGCACACGTCATCTATATACAAAGAGAAATGGTGGAACTAGATACCAGAGAGACACTTGTATACAGCAACTTACTGTACCATTTCTTCATACTGTTGAGTATTTCAAAATTATCCTTAGGACAATGTTTGAAAATTATCCTCATGTGTGTATATGAGGGCAGGAAAAAGTGCAAGTACAAATAAGTTATTCCCGTAAGGTTCTTTTTTCTTTTATAAATACACATGCACACACACAAAACATAGTAATTTTTGTCCTTTCATCATTCATACGTAATTTTTTTCAGCCCAAAGTTTACTAATGTCAACAGACCGAGCACGCTTGCTACACAAAGTGCATTTAGCTTAAATCATAAGCCATAGCTTGTTTGATGTCTGGCAACTTCTTACTATGCTTGAATCTCTAAAATTTTAATTCCTGACTGCTTATAGGCCTTTGGGGTTATAAAAATGGTTTCATTATTGACCTTTTAAGGATTTTCAAGTACTCTTCAAGGAGATTTTAAGCTTATTGAATTAAGAAAATGCATCTGGAATATTTCTTGATAACACTTCAAAGATGATTTACCCCTGAGAATTTTCATACTTTGAATACTCTCTGCACTCGTCCTAAATGCTACAGTAATAAGGAAGAATTTCCCAAAAGTTTGAGAATTAATCATTTATTATCAACTATTTGGTTTAGTACTAAATTATGAAATTCTTTAAAAATCCCTCAGAGAAGGAGGACTCCAAGTATGATGTGGCTTCTTCCATGAATCTACCTGCACCATCCCAGTGTTCTATTTCTGGGTAAGTTTTTTTTCTTTTTTACTGTAATTCTCACTATACCCTCTTCCGTTAACTTGGGGAGAACTAGTCAGAGTTTTCTTTCTTTCTAAAGAGCTTAGACTTTAACTTCTTACCAGCTTCAAGTCGTACACATACACACCAAAAAGAGCCTATCTTCATGTGCCCTTAATTCTTTCTATGCCTTTTTATTTGCAAAAGCTGACGAGTTTTATAATCACCGGAACTCTAGCATTAGGCAGAGAAACTTAGTGACATGTTGAGGGAAATGCTACACTGTTAATAGCGGTTTTGAAAGAAATCAGGAAAGTTAATCATGTGTGGACACAGGGTTAAGAAGCAATGTAACAGACTATTAAGCTTAATATAGATATGTGATATAAGCATATGCAGACAGCCATTAGCATAAATTCATGTTACAGAAGAGCAGCGTGGCATGCCACTTGGTGGATTTATAATGTATATGAGGAGCACAGTGGAGATCGATAGGAGAAGGAAGTGGGTCAGAACATGCTTATACAGGTCCTGGATCAGCCTGATAAAACCCTTGCAAATTATAACCCCATCATTTCTGAGCAGTGTTATTGCCTGAAACTTTATTATGCAGTCATGTCAAGTGAGGAATGTAGCAGAGACATCTCCCATGGTTCCCAGTGAGTTTGGCTGGAGAAATACCCACCTCTCATAGCTAGACCTGGCCTCCCTTAATGATCACAAACATTAGGTTGCTGCTGAAGAACTCTGATAGGGAGGAACATAGAGTATTTAGCTAACTTTGGGGAAAATTTTGTCAAATCTGTCCAGGCAGAATCACACCAGTTTGCGATCAGACCCTTGGCCACTTTTAATTATCTCTTGAAAAGGAGATTCCTTAATTCCCTTTCAGGAGAAAGCCAAGGCAGGGAATCTTCATTTCCTGGTGGGATTACACTGAAAGACATGGTCTGAAATTCTGAGGAAGAGATGAGACAATAGTAACCTATTAACTGTTGGCTGAACTACAGAAGCAGTGACAAAGTTCTCGAAGTTCACTGTAGTTATGTAACCAAATAGTTGTATTTCCCCACTTGATTATATGTCATTCAGTTTGGGTGAACGAAAGAAGAGGAGAAAAGGAGAGAGAAAGAGAGACTCTTTATTATGTTAAAAAAAATACCAGTTGTTAAGGCTGAATGGGGACAGAGGAACCTGACGTGTTACAGTCCACAAGGTCACAGAGGGTCACACACAACTTTGTGACTGAACAACATCAGTGTGCTGAATTGGATTTTTGAGGCTTTTACTGTGATGTCAGATGGTAACGTGTGTTGCATTGCTTTAACGTACAAAATAAATGGGGCTGCCCTGGTAGCTCAGCTGCTAAAGAATCCGCTTGCAATGCAGGAGACCCTGATTTGATTCCTGAAGAATTCACTGAAGAAGGGACAGGAAGATTCACTGAAGAAGGGACAGGCCAACCACTCCAGTATTCTTGGGCTGCCCTGGTAGCTCAGCTGCTAAAGAATCCGCTTGCAATGCAGGAGACCATGGTTTGATACCTGAGCCAGGAAGATTCACTGAAGAAGGGACAGGCCAACCACTCCAGTATTCTTGGGCTTCCCTGTTGGCTCAGATGGTAAAGAATCCACCTGCAATGGGGGAGACCTGGGTTTGATCCCTGGGTTGGAAAGATCCCCTGGAGAAGGGCGTCACAAGCACTTTTGCCTGGAGAATCCCCATGGACAGAAAGGTTGGGGGGATACCATCCATGGGGTTGCAATGAGTCAGACACAACCGAGCATCAAAGTGCACAAACACACACACGCATACACAATCAATATCCAAGAGACTCTGGGGGCAGCCAACAACTACAATAGAATATACTATAGACAGTCAGATCACTACCTGGGGATGCCTCTTTGCCGGGAATATGTTCACAAGTCAGGAAAGTATAACAAAATTAAGGTAGTTGCTCAAACAAAAATAATGCATTTGGTGTCCCTCCAATTAGAGAACACAACAATTCTTAATAACAGAGTAAACGTGGCCATAGTTGGAGGATAATTAAACAGGTTATTTTGTAGGACATAGAGACGTATAGTAGCAATTCCCAAAGAATGCTGAACCTAATCTAAAACTATTTTATTGTCATCCCTTTCCCGTAGCTTGTGGGAATTGCAATAGTTAAATAAAAAAAGAAAAAGCTTTTACTTTGGTGCTATTGGAAATTATTGTTACAATTTAATCAAATTCTGCCTTGATCCGTTGTGGCCCAGCAATCAACGGGTTAAGTTAGATCACTAACGTGTGTTCCCTGACCCTGGAATGCTTCATCAAATGTACTCATTACTGATTGAGCAAGAGAATGAATAGTTGTGAATTTCAACTTAAGCGCTGATGGGATTGTGTGTGAGCCCTAACGTGGTCGAGGTATTTAAATTTTGATTTTTGTAATGGGCTCTGACATGTTTCATTTCCTCCGAGGGAACACTCGAGACCTCTGAAAGTAAATGTTGCTAAAAAGTCATCAAGGCAGAATATTAAAATGCCATCAAGTGAAAATTTCACTAATGCAATCCGGCTAGAGCTCCAGGTACTGGAGCGAAAAGGGGAGTGTCAAAGGTCCCCGTTCTTTTAGCGAAACATGATTTGTTCCTCTTCACTGACTGTTTCTCCAAATAAATTATTTAAAGTCTTATTTCTTCTTTCTCCTGGGTCTCTTAAAGTTCAGCTATACGGAGGTGTGGCGGGAGAAACAGTAGGAGAAAGAGGTGGCCCAGCTAGAAATTCAGGAAAAGGTTCTAGGATGAGATCTTCACCTTTGAAATCTGTTTCCTTCATTCTCTAAGACCTGAGCAGGTGGCTGGTCAGAGGAGAGGGTAAGAATCCTCAGTTATCATCTTAGGTTTGAGACTGCCCTAATAAGACATCATAGTAGTGTTAGGAGTGTACGAGATCATTAGAGAATGTTCTATTTAGCGACATACAGTTCAGTTCAGTCGCTCAGTCGTGTCCAACTCTTTGCGACCCCATGAATTGCAGCACGCCAGGCCTCCCTGCCCATCACCAACTCCTGGAGTTTACTCAAACTCACCTCCAATGTACGGACAACATTAAAGTTTGGGAGAAGACACTATTCTTTTCCTTAACAATTTTATCCAAATATCTTTGTCATTTTTCTTAACATTTAAGTTTTAGGTAACTTTTATATATTTATGAATTTGCGGCAGAGGGAAATCAAAATTAAACTCTCTATATCTCTTCTACACAGATGACAGTAAGCAGTGACTGTTTTTCTGAGATCAGTAATTTTTTCCTGGATTTAATCAGCAATTTTTTAAAAGGCATGAGTGATTTAGTTCCCTAACCAGGGATTGAACCCACACCCCCTGCCCTGCATTAGTCCAGAGTTTTAACTACTGGACCATCAGGGAAGTCCCAGCAATGTTTTCTTAGTAAGCGTTGTATTTCACAATACATGTGCTTAGTATCAGCCACGTTCGACTTTGCAATTCCATGGACTGTAGCCTGCCAGGCTCCACTGTCCATGGGATTCTCCAGGCAAGAATACTGGAGAGGGTTGCCAGGCCCTTCTGCAGGGGATCTTCCCCACCTAGGATTGAACCCAGGTCTCCTGCATTGCAGGCAGATTCTTTACCATCTGAGCCACCAGGGAAGCCCTAAACAATATATCAGATCAGATCAGATCAGATCAGTCGCTCAGTCGTGTCTGACTCTTTGCAATCCCATGAATCGCAGCACGCCAGGCCTCCCTGTCCATCACCAACTCCTGGAGTTCACTCAGACTCATGTCCATCGAGTCAGTGATGACATCCAGCCATCTCATCCTCTGTTGTCCCCTCTCCTCTTGCCCCCAATCCCTCCCAGCATCAGAGTCTTTTCCAATGAGTCAACTCTTTGCACGAAGTGGCCAAAGTACTGGAGTTTCAGCTTTAGCATCATTCCTTCCAAAGAAATCCCAGGGCTGATTTCCTTTAGAATGGACTGGTTGGATCTCCCTGCAATCCAAGGGACTCTCAAGAGTCTTCTCCAACACCACAGTTCAAAAGCATCAATTCTTCAGTGCTCAGCCTTATTCACAGTCCAACTCTCACATCCATACATGACCACAGGAAAAACCATAGCCTTGACTAGACGAACCTCTGTTGGCAAAGTAATGTCTCTGCTTTGGAATA
>NW_011494799.1:2814605-2814868 GCF_000754665.1 Bison bison bison | reverse complement strand
AGCCCAGAAAAATAAAGTCTGACACTGTTTCCACTGTTTCTCCATCTATTTGCCATGAAGTGATGGGACCGGATGCCATGATCTTCATTTTCTGAATGTTGAGCTTTAAGCCAACTTTTTCACTTTCCACTTTCACTTTCATCAAGAGGCTTTTGAGTTCCTCTTCATTTTTTCTGCCATAAGGGTGGTGTCATCTGCATATCTGAGGTTATTGATATTTCTCCTGGCAATCTTGATTCCAGCTTGTGCTTCTTCCAGCCCAG
>NW_011494799.1:2792722-2814184 GCF_000754665.1 Bison bison bison | reverse complement strand
ACGTATTCCTTTTCCTATTTGGAACCAGTCTGTTGTTCCATGTCCAGTTCTAACTGTTGCTTCCTGACCTGCATACAAATTTCTCAAGAGGCAGATCAGGTGGTCTGGTATATATCTTTCCTTTATTGTTTATTTTCTGGTATATTTATTTGCATTCTGAGGTAACTACTTATATTGGATATTTCTGAAATATGAAGAAACATGAACTTCCCTAAACTTCATTTATGACAGAAGTTTCCCCAAGTGTAAGGGATTCTATGCACTAATCTTTGGGCCAATGTTCCTACTGAGCCTAGAATTTCCTCACGTCTGCTGCTGGCTGGCAGGATTTGTGCCAGCCAACATCCAGTCTTCTGTTATCTCAGTTTGACATCCTCAGTACTGTCCATCTAACCCATAAAGACAAGTAAATTACTTTATTGAGCTTATTGTGTAAAACAGCAGGCCTGCCTTTGGGAATAAAGTTTCTACTGTGTATTGGCAAAAGAGCATAATTTTAAGTGCTCAAAATCAAAACCACTGGTATCCCTCAAGACAAGAATTTTTAATTGCTTTTCTATTCTTGTTGGAAAATGAAGCTTTAACAATGCTTGGTTTTACACCAAAAGATGATGTATGTTCTTCTTTTCTAAAAAATTACTGAAGTATAGTTGATTTACAATGTTGTGTTAATTTCTGCTGTAGGGCAAAGTGATTCAGTTATTTACCCATATATGTATAGTCAGTTCAGTTCAGTCGTTCAGTCGTGTCCGACTCTTTGTGACCCCGTGGACAGTAGCACGCCAGGGTTTCCTGTCCATCACCAACTCCCAGAGCTTGCTCAATCTCATGTCCATCAAATCAGTGATGCCATCCAACCACCTCATCCTCTTTTAGCCCCTTCTTCTCCTGCCTTCAATCTTTCCCAGCATCAGGGTCTTTTCCAATGAGTCAGCTGTCAGCTGTTGGCCAAAGTATTGGAGTTTCAGCTTCAACATCAGTCCTTCCAACGAATATTAAGGACTGATTTCTTTTAGGATGGACTGGTTTGATATCCTTCAGTTCAAGCAACTCTCAAGAGTTGTCTCCAACCCCATAGTTCAAAAACATCAATTCTTTGGCACTCAGCTTTCTTTATAGTCCAACTCTCACATCCATACATGACTACTGGGAAAATCATAGCTTTGACTAGATGGAGCTTTATCAGCAAGGTAATGTCTCTGCTTTTTAATATGCTATCTAGGTTGGCCATAGCTTTTCTTCCAACGAGCAAGTGTCTTTTGATTTCATGGCTGCAGTCACCATTTGCAGTGATTTTGGAGCCCAAGAAAATAAAATCTGTCACTGTTTCCATTGTTTCCCCATCTATTTGCCATGAAGTTATGGGACTGGATGCCATGATCTTAGTTTTCTGAATGTTGAGTTTTAACCCAACTTTTCACTCTCCTCTTTCACTTTCATCAAGAGGCTGTTCAGTTCTTCACTTTCTTCCATAAGGGTGGTGTCATCTGTGTATCTGAGATTACTGATATTTCCCCCAGCAATCTTGATTCCAGCTTGTGCTTCATCCAGCCTGGCATTTCACATGATGTACTCTGCATATAAGTAAAAGAAGCAGGATGACAATATACAGCCTTGATGTACTCGTTTTGATGTCCATTTTTCTTGTTCTATTGCTTTTTGACCTGCATACAGATTTCTCAGGAGGCAGGTAAGGTGGTCTGGTATTCCCATCTCTTGAAGAATTTTCCAGTTTGCTGTGATCCACACAGTCAAAGGCTTTGGCATAGTCAATAAAGCAGACGTAGATGTTTTTTTGGAATTCTTTTGTTTTTCTATGATCCAATGGATGTTGGCAATTTGGTCTCTGGTTTCTCTGCCTTTTCTAAATAAAGCTTGAACATATGGAAGTTCTCAGTTCAGATACTCCTGAAACCTTGCTTGGAGAATTTTGAGCATTACTTTGCTAGCGTGTGAAATGAGTACAATTGTGTGGTAGTTTGAACATTCTTTGGCATTTACTCTCTTTGTGATTGGAATGAAAACTGACCTTTTCCAGTCCTGTGGCCACTGCTGAGTTTTCTAAATTTGTTGGAATATTGAGTGCAGCAGTTTCACAGCATCATCTTTTAGGATTTGGAATAGCTCAATTGGCATTCCATCACCTCCACTAGCTTTGTTCGGAGTGATGCTTTCTAAGGCCCACTTCACTTTGGACTCCAGGATGTCTGACTCTAGATGAGTAATCACACCACTGTGATTATCTGGGTCATTAAGATCTTTTTTGTATAGTTCTTCTTTGTATTCTTGCCATCTCTTCTTGATATCTTTGGTTTCTGTTAGGTCCATACCATTTCTGTCCTTTATTTTGCCCATTTTTGAAGGAAATGTTTCATTGGTATCTCTAAGTTTCTTGAAGATGTAGCTAGTCTTTCACATTCTATTGTTTTCTTCTATTTTTTTACATTGATCACTGAGGAAGGCTTTCTTATCTCTCCTTGATATTCTTATATATATATATATAAAACACCTTTTTCATATTGTTTTCCATTATGGTTTATCACAGGATATTAAATATAGTTCCTTGTGCTATAGAGTATGATCTTGTGGTTGATTCATTCTATATATAATAGTTTACATCCAGTAGCCCCAAACTCCCATTCCATCCCTCCCACCTCTACCCGCCCTTGACAATAACAAATCTGTTCATGTCTGTGAGTCTATTTCTCTTTCATATATAATTTCATTTGTGTTGTATTTTAGATTCCACATATGTGATATCATATTGTATGTCTTTCTCTGTTTGACTTATTTTGCTAAGTATGATAATCTCTAAGCCTAACTATGTTGCTGCAAATAGCATTATTTCATTCTTTTTTTATGGCTGAGTAGTATTCCATTGTATACTACAATGTGTCGAGAATGATGTATTTTTATGATTAGAAGTATTAACTTTGTCTTCAGATGGTCTGGATTTATTTCTCAGGTCATCTATTTCTAGGACCTTGTACAAGATGCTGAATCTATAAGGTTCATGACCTGCAAAATGGTAACAATAGCACTGACCTCCTCAATTTGTTGTAAGAATTGAATGAGAGATACATAAAATGCTTAGGACAGTGATTGATACATAGCAATCCATTTAATGTCAACTCTTATTGGAGTTTGTTTCATAATACCTGAAGAGAAGATGTCATAACAAAAACTTTATCATTTCTAGAAAGTTCTACTTAAAATTCCAAATAAATACCTCAACAAAATTTTTGCCATCCCAAAGCAAGAGCCTTCACAGGAGAAAAGAAAATAGTTTCTGGGGAAATCTTCAGACATAAGTAATCCATTCTCAATGACTTCAGATGTACCATGAAGAAGGCAGATTAATTTACAAGGCATGGTGATAATTTTGAGATGACATATTGCCAAAGAGATTAGGTAGCCCAAGTCTGAGATAATAGGTCTCCTGATATGTACTTTGTGCTGTGTTTTCAGATAAGAAGACTTTATTTTGAGATAACTGCTCAAACAGCTAAAGAATACAAATGACTAGTCTTAAACAATAGCCAAGAAAAATCATCCTTTAAAATATATTTATTTTATTTTTAATTTATCGAATTGCTTTACAATATTGTGATGGTTTCTGCCATAAATCAACATGAATCAGCCATGGGTAGATATATGACCCCTGCCTCTTGAGCCTCCCTCCCACCTCCCTCCCCATCGCACCTCTAGACTGTCACAGAGCACTGGCTTTGGGTTCGCTGGGTCATACAGCAAATTCCCACTGACTGTCTATTTTACTTATGGTAATGTATACATTTCAATGTTACTCTCTCAAATCATTCCATCCTCTCCTTCCCTTACTGTGCCCCAAAGTCTATCCTCTATTTATATATATCCTTGGCTGGCCTGCAAATGGGATCATCAGTACCGTCTTTCTAGATTCCATCAGTTCAGTTCAGTTGCTCAGTCGTGTCCGACTCTTTGAGACCCCATGAATCGCAGCACGCTAGGCCTCCCTGTCCATCACCAACTCCTGGAGTTCACTCAGACTCACGTCCATTGAGTCGGTTATGCCATCCAGCCATCTCATCCTCTGTTGTCCCCTTTTCCTCCTGCCCCCAATCCCTCCCAGCATCAGAGTCTTTTCCAATGAGTCAACTCTTCGCATGAGGTGGCCAAAGTACTGGAGTTTCAGCTTTAGCATCATTCCTTTCAAAGAACACCCAGGGCTGATCTCCTTTAGAATGGACTGGTTGGATCTCCTTGCAGTGCAAGGGACTCTCAAGAGTCTTCTCCAACACCACAGTTCAAAAGCATCAATTCTTCGGTGCTCAGCCTTCTTCACAGTCCAACTCTCACATCCATACATGACCACTGGAAAAACCATAGCCTTGACTAGATGGACCTTTGTTGGCAAAGTAATGTCTCTGCTTTTGAATATGCTATCTAGGTTGGTCATAACTTTCCTTCCAAGGAGTAAGCGTCTTTTAATTTCATGGCTGCAGTCACCATCTGCAGTGATTTTGGAGCCCCCAAAAATAAAATCTGACACTGTTTCCACTGTTTCTCCATCTATTTCCCGTGAAGTGATGGGACCGGATGCCATGATCTTCATCTTCTGAATGTTGAGTTTTAAGCCAACTTTTTCACTCTCCTCTTTCACCTTCATCAAAAGGCTTTTGAGTTCCTCTTCACTTTCTGCCATAAGGGTGGTGTCATCTGCATATCTGAGGTTATTGATATTTCTCCCGGCAATCTTGATTCCAGCTTGTGCTTCATCTAGCCCAGCTTTTCTCATGATGTACTCTGCATAGAAGTTAAATAAGCAGGGTGACTATATATGCATTAATATGCAATATTTGTCTTTTTTTTCTGACTTTCTTCACTCTGTATAATAGGCTTTAGGCTCATCTATCTCATTAGAACTGACTGAAATGCACCCCTTTTTTAGCTGAGCAATATTCCATTGTGTATATGTACCACAGCTTCTTTATCCATTTATCTGTCAGTGGATATTTAGATTTTTCCCACGTCCTACCTATTGTAAAGAGTGCTGCAGTGAACATTGGGTTTAGTTCAGTTCAGTTCAGTTGCTCAGTCGTGTCCGACTCTTTGTGACCCCATGAATCACAGCACGCCAGGCCTCCCTGTGCATCACCAACTCCCGGAGTTCACTCAAACTCACATCCATCGAGTCAGTGATGCCATCCAGCCATCTCATCTTCTGTTGTCCCCTTTTCCTCCTGCCCCCAATCCCTCCCAGCATCAGAGTCTTTTCCAATGAGTCAACTCTTCGCATGAGGTGGCCAAAGTACTGGAGTTTCAGCTTTAGCATCATTCCTTTCAAAGAACACCCAGGGCTGATCTCCTTTAGAACGGACAGGTTGGATCTCCTTGCAATGCAAGGGACTCTCAAGAGTCTTCTCCAACACCACAGTTCAAAAGCATCAAGTCTTCGGCGCTCAGCTTTCTTCATAGTCCAACTCTTGCATCCATACATGACCACTGGAAAAACTATAGCCTTGACTAGACGGACCTTTGCATTGGGTTACATGTGTCTTTTTCAATTATAATTTCCTCAGCATATATGCCCAGTAGTGGGATTGCTTGGTCATATGGTAATTGTATTCTTAGTTTTTTAAGAATCTCCATACTGTTCTCCATAGTGACTATATCAATTTGCATTCCCACCAACAGTGCAAGAGGGTTTCCTTTTCTCCACACTCTCTCCTTTGAGAAAATTCTCTAAAAACGTCAGTCTGAAGTAATTAATGAAACACGCTATGGTTTTAAGAATCTTTGGGAAATCTTAAGACTATTATGATACAGAATCCATACACTTGCCACTTTACAAAGGGCTTTAACCTAAAGTAGTCTATTCACATATCATTAAGATTTTTAAAGAAAACCACTTATTTAATTATATCTGGTCAAATAATGATGTTAGTTAGACAGCATTTCAATGAGTACTTACTTACCATGTTCAAACAATGTTGCATTATTGAAGCTCAGGAAGACTTCCACTTTGTGTGGTTTATTGTGTGTACCCAAGAGTAATTTGTGAAATTTCCTTTATAATGACCTCTCAGGCCCACACTTCAATAATTCAGTCATTGCCTCCTAATGAGGATTTGTTACATGTATAAATCAGTTTAGCAGCACTTATCAGGTACATGTGCATGCATGTGTGCTCAGTCATGTCTGACTGTTTGCAACCCACCATGGACTGTAGCCCACCAGGCTTCTCTGTCCACGGGGTTATTCAGATGAGAGTACTGAAGTGGGTTTCCACTTCCTCTTCAAGGGAATCTTCCTGACCCAGGGATCAAACCCATGTCTCCTGCATTGGCAGGCAGATTCTTTACCACTGAGCCACCTGGGAAGCCCCTTTGGGTACCTGTATCACTCACTTAATTGCCAGAAACCATGATAATTTTAAAATATTTACTTGAATTTTGTGGTAATCCACCTATCAAATCTTTCCTAAATGGTTTTAAGAGAGCATTTTCATTTCTCTACTTAGATTCAAAGTGGAAAAGATAAGAGAGAAGTGAGAGAGCAGACATGGATTTTCCAGAGCTTCTGGTATCTAGTCAAAACCATAAAATACTGAATGTGATCCCATTAGTCAGCTACTGAGTGTTCTTGAGGGTTCATTACATGAGGTATCCTGTAAGAAAAGGAATCTCTAACTTAATTACTTTTAAAGAGTTGGAATGCTTCTCAGGTCAAGACTTGATGGAAACCTGACTGTTGGTATTACCATATCTAAAGGTAATCTGTCATTGAGGATGCTGGTTGCTCTGAAAACCAAGGGAAAAAGCACGTTAGAGAAGCAATCTTTGGTTGTGGCCACTAAGCAGTACTGAAGAGCAGGCACTCAGGCTCTCGAAAATGTGTCCACACAAGAGCACTAGTGAATCAAATTGTGTGACACCAGCCATTACGATCAAATAGCTAACCCCTCTTGTTCTAATCCCATGATCTCCAGGCAATAACCCTCTGAATAAAGCTTCCTGTGCAAAATTGTCCACTCAGAGAGACTATTTTCATTCTACTTGATAGTTATTAGTCTTCCTGGGAACTTGTGAATTGGCTTCTTGGTTTTATCCATCAGTCTTTTATGCATTTGTTTACCATAACATAGTACCCTGGAGTCCAGTCACCCCTGAGCATGTAAGAAAATGGAATTGTCATGACTATCGAGCCAATAAATAGACTTTGAACTGGGTAGCCATATTAGCATACAGTAACTGATTGCGACCTAACCACTGTCTCTGTGAGCCAATAAATGGAGTGAATTCTCTGATATACTACATTTGTATTATATAATAGCAGCATTGACAAATAACACTGACAGCAATGTCCATTAGTTATTAATTTCAATTAGTATATAATGGTGGAGAAGGAAATGGCAACCCACTCCAATATTCTTTCCTGGAGAATCCCAGGGACGGCGGAGCCTGGTGGGCTGCCGTCTGTGGGGTCGCACAGAGTCGGACACGACTGAAGCGACTTAGTAGTAGTAGTATATAATGGATAAACTTTTGCCTTAATAGTTATATTATTACTGTTATTATTACTTAACACGGGGAGGGAGAGTTTGGGTAGTATGTGTGTATATCTATTTATCTATCTCTATATCTATATATATGTATTTATATAGATATATAGAGAGATAGACAGAGAGACAGAGAGACACACAGAGAGAAAGACAGAGATTTGTGGCATGGAATTAAATAAACTGAGAATTCGTTTGTTGTCCTTATATTCTGGTTCTTACTAAGAACTAAAAGAAAATGTTTACAGAACAGTGTTTTTAAAAAGAGCATCTCAGATGGATATAGGACAAATTAAATTTCTTCTCTGTGAGGGTAGTTTTTCTTGTTGGATTTAGCAGATTATTTTTCTTGCAATTTTATGATAACAGACTCTTTACCTCCAAGATAAAACTTCCAGGAAAAGCTTGAACGAATGAAAAAACAAATCTTTAGCTTGTGAGTAGTCATATATTCTGTGACATGGATATTTTTCTGCACTGATTGTCTATAGCTATTTAGAATCTCATCAGATTTCTTGGGGCAAAAGAAAATACACTGAGTAAAAGGCATTTGTTTGATTAAATATCAAAATGTATAGGCATCTAATATACTTTTCTGGGCAGGAAGAAGTATAGTCCTGAGTCAGCGATGGTTGGGTAAATGAAATTGCTGAAGAGAAAAATCTTTCTGAATAGCAGGAAATAGAAACAGCATAGAAGCAGGTGAACTTCAGGAGTTCACAGGTTTGGTTTAGATAATCCCTTCCAAGTGCAAATTCTTATCTGAATCCCTTCAATTAGAGGTCTGGTGTGGGAAGTTTGCATGGTTTTCTGTATTTTCTCATCCTGAGGAAAAAATACCAGAGCAGCATTTTCTGTTATATCCTAGTATTTCCAATCTTTGTGAACCCAGCCATATAGAATTCCACAGATCAAATTCCTTTAAGGAAGCATTTACTTAAGATTCTTATTCACACTGAGCTCAATTGGGGACTTAAACTATCTGAAGTGAAATCAGCTGTCCTTTGTACCAACTAACATTATTCATAAATGCACATTGGCCCCCCTTTCCAATAGACAACAATATTTAACCTTCTATTAAATATTTTAATGGATAAAATATTAATAAATTCTACAGTACCTTTACTTTTAAAACCTATTACGGATTTTTTTCTATTTTTATGAACACAATTATTACAGTTTACTTTTGTGTAGTTTGTGTGTTGTGCTTCTGTCAAAGGTCAAGATAAATTATAAACCTAAAGGTATATGCCAAAATAGCATCAGTCAATTTCACAAATTGCAAATATTCTTTAATTACATGAAATATGAAAACATCAATGCTTAGTGACACAGATATTTTTATATATCACAGGATTTGATCAATCTAATTCTGCCTTCTGTTTCTCAGTTCAGTTCAGTCGTTCATTCGTGTCCGACTCTTTGCGACCCCATGAATCGCAGCATGCCAGACCTCCCTGTCCAACACCAACTCCCAGAGTTAACCCAAACTCATGTCCATTGAGTCAGTCATGCCATCCAGCCATCTCATCCTCTGTCATCCCCTTCTCCTCCTGCCCCCAGTCACTCCCAGCATTAGAGTCTTTTCCAATGAGTCAACTCTTAGCATGAGGTGACCAAAGTACTGGAGTTTCAGCTTTAGCATCATTCCTTCCAAAGAACACCCAGGACTGATCTCCTTTAGAATGGACAGGTTGGATCTCCTTGCAGTCCAAGGGACTCTCAAGAGTCTTCTCCAACACCACAGTTCAAAAACATCAATTCTTCGGCACTCAGCCTTCTTCACAGTCCAACTCTCACATCCATACATGATCACAGGAAAAACCATAGCCTTGACTAGACGGACCTTTGTTGGCAAAGTAATGTCTCTGCTTTTGAATATGCTATCTAGGTTGGTCATAACTTTCCTTCCAAGGAGTAAGTGTCTTTTAATTTCATGGCTGCAATCACCATCTGCAGTGATTTTGGAGCCCCAAAAAATAAAGTCTCACACTGTTTCCACTGTTTCCCCATCTATTTGCCATGAAGTGATGGGACCAGATGCCATGATCTTAGTTTTCTGAATGTTGAGCTTTAAGCCAACTTTTTCACTCTCCTCTTTTCTGTTTCTAGCATTGTATTATTATCTCCCTCCTGGGTTTGGTTCCTGGGTCAGGAAGGTCCCATGGAGGAGGGCATGGCTACACACTCCAGTATTCTTGCCTGGAGAATCGCCATGGACAGAGGAGCCTGGGGGGCTACAGTCCATAGGGTCGCAAGGAGCCGGACATGACTGAAGCAACTTAGCACACACTGCTTTAATGTCATTGGGGTCCTCTCTCAAAAATAAAGAGCAATTTGATTCTTTTTTAAAAAAATTAATTCAGTGTAACAGTTTTTTTTGTTTTTGTTTTTTTTTCATGAAAAGGCATTTTATTTTAAATACAGATGTGTCTATATGTCATTCACTTTCTGGGATGACCTAATTATATCTATTTCAGCCTTAGTAGTAGCTGTACTTGGTTTAATTTTCTTTATCTTGTAGAAATTTTCTAAAGACAGATTTCATAAAGTATAATCTTCTTACAGCAAGATTCATGCTTTTTAAGGCCTACAGTTCCATAGAAGTTCATAAACTTCGAAAAATGTATATAGTCATGTAACCATTGAAATGATCAAGGTTGTTTTTTTTTCTGATTATTATTATTTTTGTTGAGGTATAATTGGCATACAACATAATAATAATTTCAGCTGAACAACACAATGAGTCACAGTTTGCATGTGCTGCAAAATGACCACTGTGATAAGTCTAGACAACATCTGCCACTATACATAGTTACTAAAATTTTTTTCTCATAATAAAAACTTTGAAGATCTCCTTTGTTACTCAGCAACTTTCAAATAGATCAGATCAGTCGCTCAGTGGTGTCCAACTCTTTGCAACCCCATGAATCGCAGCACGCCAGGCCTCCCTGTCCATCACCAACTCCCGCAGTTCACTCAGACTCACGTCCATCGAGTCAGTGATGCCATCCAGCCATCTCATCCTCTGTCGTCCCCTTCTCCTCCTGCCCCCAATCCCTCTCAGCATCAGAGTCTTTTCCAATGAGTCAACTCTTCGCATGAGGTGGCCAAAGTACTGGAGTTTCAGCTTCAGCATCATTCCTTCCAAAGAAATCCCAGGGCTGATCTCCTTCAGAATGGACTGGTTGCATCTCCTTGCAGTCCAAGAGACTCTCAAGAGTCTTCTCCAACACCACAGTTCAAAAGCATCAATTCTTAAAATATGGTACAGTCTTATTAACTATACTTGCCAATACTACATCCCTATGACTTATTTATTATGTAACTGAAATTTTATACTTTTTGACTTCTTTCACCTATTCCACCCAGCCTCCACCCCTGCCTCTGGCAACCACTGATCGGCTTGTTCTCTGTATATAAGCATGACTTTTTGTTTTGGTTTGTAAGATTTCACATGTAAGTGACATCATATGTTGTCTTTCTCTGTGATATATTTCACTTAACCGATTACCCTAAAGAAAAATATTGTGACAGATGACGGGACTTCATTCTTTTTTATGGTTGAATAATATTCTTGCCTGGAGAATCCCAGGGACCGGGGAGCCGGGTGAGCTGCCATCTATGGGGTCGCACAGAGTCGGACACGACTGACATGACTTAGCAGCGGCAGTATTCCTGTATGTATATATATGTGTGTGTGTATATATATATATATATATCTTTATATACATATATGTGTGTTAGTGTTTTTGTTTTCTTCAGCTAAATAGCCAGAAGTTATTTTCCTGGATTATATGATAGTTTTATTCTTTTATTTTTTAAGGAACTTTTACACTATTTCCATACTGACTGTATCAATTCACATTCCCACCAACTCTTGTACACAAGAATTCCCTTTTATCCACATCGTCACCGACACTTATTCCCTCTCATACTTTTGATAATAACCTTCTAACAGGTGTGAAGTTATCACATTGTGGTTTTGACTTGCATTTCCCTGATGATTATTGATGTTGAGCATGTTTTCATGTACCTGTCAGTCATCTGTACCTCTTCTTTGGAAAAAATGTCTATTCATATCCATTGTCAATTTTTTGTGTGTGAGTGCAATAAAGTTTTATTAAAGTATAAAGGAGATAGAGAAAGCTTCTGACATAGACATCAGAAGGGGTTAGAAAGAGTACCAGCTTGCTAGTGTTAGCAATGGAGTTATATACTCTCTAATGAATCCAAAGACCGTCTGGATGTTGTAAAGACCTCACCAGACCTACTCCCATAATTTACATTTTAAGATAACAGGATTAGCCAGAAGGTTTAATCCAGAGACTGTCCTCAGGCAGGATACATAATCCTAAGGAATGTAGAGGAAAAAAAAAAGTTTGTCCTTTTTTCCTCTTTGAGAATTCCAGACCCCTCTCTCCTTGGAGACCCCTAGACTTCTTAGCAACCTGCCTAGGAAATGACTCTCTCATTCCCCCTTTTTATTTTAGGAGAATTATGTTGCCAAGGGAAAGGAGCATCGTTTTTGTTCCATAGCTACTTCCTGCTGTTTAGGGGTATGGTCCCTAAATTGTTGAAGCAACATACTCTCATTGTCAATTTTTTAAATCAGATTTTTTTCCTAGTGAGCTGCATGAGTTCCTTTGTATATTTTGGATACTAACCTTGAATGAGATTTATGATTTACAGATATTTTCTCCCATTAATTAGGTTGCCTTTTCATTTTACTGATGGTTTCCTTCAATAGTTTCCTTCAATGTGCAGAAGCTGCACATTGATGAATCTTGCTTCTTTATTTTGACTTTTATTACCTTTGCTTTGGTGTCAGATCTAAAAAAATCATTGCCAAGATGGATGTCAGTTTACTGCCTGTATTCTTTTTGCAGTTCTGTTCAGTTCAGCTCAGTTCAGTCGCTCAGTCATGTCGGACTCTTTGCAACCCCATGGATGGTAGCACACTAGGCTTCCCTGTCCATCGTCAACTCCCAGAGTTTACTCAAACCCATTTATTCTTTTTTAGGAGACTTATAATTCTTACATTAAAATCTTTAATACATTTGAGTAAATTTTTATGGGGTATAAGGTAGTGATCAAATTTCATCACATGTGGCTGTCCAGTTTTTCAACACCATATATCAAAGAGATTGTTCTTTTCCCATTGTATATTTTTGGGTGCTTTGTCATTAATTAATTGACCATTTGTGCTTCTTTCTGGCCTCACTATTCTGTCCCATCAATCTATGTATATATTTTTATGCCAATATGATGTGTTTTAATTAATATAATTTGAAATTAGGGAGCAAGTTGCCTCCACTTTTGTTCTTCTTTCTCAACACTGCTTTGGTTATTCAGGATCTTTTGTGGTTCCATACATTTAGGATTGTTTGTTTGTTTCTATTAAAAAATGCCATTGGAATTTTGATAGGGAGGTATTTGATATGTATATTGTTTTGAATAGTGGGGATAGTTTAACAATATTAAGTCTTCCAGTCTATGAACAGAGAATGTCTATTTGTGTTGATTTATTTCATCAATGTCATAGTTTTCAGTGTACACAATTTTCCCTTCCTTGATTAAATTAATTCCTGACCATTATATTGTTTTTGATGCATAAATTTGTGACTAGGAATATGGTCTATACTTCCATCTAACTGAGTATTGTATGTACGTTTGAAAATAATCTTTATTCTGTTGTTGGGGGTGTGGGTATCCAATAAATGTCAGGATAAGGAGATCCAGCCAATCCATCCTAAAGGAGATCAGTCCTGGGTGTTCACTGGAAGGACTGATGCTGAAGATGAAACTCCAATACTTTGGCCACGTGATGTGAAGAGCTGACTCATTTGAAAAGACCCTGATGCTGGGAAAGATTGAAGGCAGGAGGAGAAGGAGATGACAGAGGATGATGGCTGGATGGCATCACTGACTCAATGGACATGGGTTTGGGTGGACTCCGGCAGTTGATGGACAGGGAGGACTAGTGTGCTGCAGTTCATGGGGTTGCAAAGAGTCGGACACGACTGAGCGACTGAACTGAACCAAACTGAAGATGGCTGTGGTGTTTACCAGATCTTCTACACACTTAAGGATTTTCTCACCACTTGTTCTGTCAATTACTGTGCAAGGTCTATTTAACCATATGTGAACATTTTCCTGTTTCTCTTTCTATTCTATTCATTTCCACTTCATATATTTTGAAGCTCTTTTATTAAGTGTCTAAGGAATTATTAATACTTTTGCAACATCTTTTTACGAGTTACCACTTCATCATTATGCAAAATATGTCTTTATCTCTCAATATTTCTTCCCTCAGAGTCTACATTGTCTGCTCTTAACAGATATTTTTCTTTGGATTAGTGTTTGCATGGTATAACTTTTTTCATCACTTTACTTTTAACCAATCTATATTTAATTAGTAAAGTGGGTATTTGTAGACTACATATATTTTGGTACTGCATTTATATACATTATGACAGATGCTTTAATGAAGTTATTGCTATCGTGTTTTATGTCTGTATATATTTATTTATATTGAGATATAGTTGATGTACAATATTATATAAATTGCAGATGAACAACATAGTGACTCACAATTTTTAAATGTTATACTCCATTTGCAATTATAAAATACTGGCTATGTTTCCTTGTGTACATCCCTGTAGCTTATTTATTTTATACATAAGCAAATCTTTTTTGCTCTGTCTTGCCCCTCCCCTTGGAGAAGGCAATGGCACCCCACTCCAGCACTCTTGCCTGGAAAATCCCATGGATGGAGGAGCCTGGTAGGCTGCAGTCCATGGGGTTGCTAAGAGTCAGACACGACTGAGCGACTTCACTTTCACTTTTCACTTTCATGCATTGGAGAAAGAAATGACAACCCACTCCAGTGTTCTTGCCTGGAGAATCCCAGGGACGGGGGAGCCTGGTGGGCTGCCGTCTCTGGGGTCGCACAGAGTCGGACATGACTGAAGCGACTTAGCAGCAGCAGCAGCAGCCCCTACCCTTCTACCTCTCCCTGCTGTTAACTGCTAGTTGGTTCTCCACATCTATGATTGTCTCCTTTTTGTTATATTCACTGGTTTGTTGTATTTTTTAGATTCCACATATTAGTGAATACGTGGTAAGATGCTATTGTTTAGTCACTGAGTCATGCATGACTCTTTGCAACTCCATGGACTGCAGCACACCAGGCTTCCCTGTCTTTCACTATTTCCTGGAGTTTACCCAAACACAGGTTCATTGAGTCAGTGATGTCATCCAAGCATCTTATCCTTTGTTGCCCCTTTCTCCTCCTGCCCTCAGTCTTTCCCAGCATCAGGGTCTCTCCCAGTGAGTCAGCTCTTCACATCAGGTGGCCAAAGTATTAGAGCTTCAGCGTCAACACCAGTCCTTCGAATGAATATTCAGGGTTGATTGCCTTTTTGAAGTGACTGGTTTGATCCCCTTTCTGTCCAGGAGATTCTCAAAAGTCTTCTCCAGCACCACACTTTGAAAGCATCAACTCCTCAGTGCTCAGCCTTCTTTATAGTCCAGTTCTGTACATAACCACTGGAAAAACCATGACTTGGACTATGCAGACCTTTTCTGACAAAGTGATGTCTCCGGTTTTTGATACACTATCTAGGTTTGTCATAGCTTTATTTCCTAGGACTTCCTGTGCAAAGATAGTGTTTGTTTTTCTCTGTCTGATTTATTTCACTTTTCACCTAGCATAATACCATCCAAGCCCATCCATGTTGTTGTAAATGGCAAAATTTCATTCTCCTTTTTTTGGGGGATGGGGGCGAGTATATATGCCACCTCTATACAATTTATCTACTGTATATATACCACTTCTTTATTCATTTATCTGTTGACAGACACTTGGGCTGCTTCCATATTTGGGGCACTATAAATAATGCTTCTTTGAATATCAGGGTACATGTATTTTTTCAAATTAATGTTTTTATTTTTCTGATATATATCCAAGACTGGAATTATTGGATCATGCGGTAGTTCTCTTTTTACTTTTTTTTGCAAACTTACCATACTGTTTTCCATGGTGGGAGCACCCCTTGCTGCTGTTGCTAAGTCGCTTCAGTCTAGCTCTGTGCGACCCCATAGACAGCAGCCCACCAGGCTTCACCGTCCCTGGGATTTTCCAGGCAAGAACACTGGAGTGGGTTGCCATTTTCTTCTCCAGGGGAACTTCCTGACCCAGGAATTGAACTCAGGTCTCCCTCATTGCAGGCAGATGCTTTACCAACTGAGCTATGCAAGAATATTTGCAACAAATAAAGTTTTCAAAAAAAAGTAAAAAAGCTATGACAAACCTAGATAGTGTATCAAAAACCGGAGACATCACTTTGTCAGAAAAGGTCTGCATAGTCCAAGTCATGGTTTTTCCAGTGGTTATGTACAGAACTGGTCTATAAAGAAGGCTGAGCACTGAGGAGTTGATGCTTTCAAAGTGTGGTGCTGGAGAAGACTTTTGAGAATCTCTTGGACAGAAAGGAGATCAAACGAGTCACTTCAAAAAGGCAATCAACCCTGAATATTCATTCGAAGGACTGATGCAAAAAAAAGTAAAAAGAGAACTATGGCATGATCCAATAATTCCAGTCTTGGATATATATCAGAAAATAAAAACATTAATTTGAAAAAATACATGTACCCTGATATTCAAAGAAGCATTATTTATAGTGACCCAAATATGGAAGCAGCCCAAGTGTCTGTCAACAGATAAATGAATAAAGAAGTGGTATATATACAGTAGATAAAATTTGAATGCAAAAAGTCAAAATTTAAAAATTCTAGAAGACAATATAAGAAAACATATCTTTTTGACATTGGGGTAAGGAAAGAGCTTTTCAACAACATAAAAAAGCATTAACCATAATGAAAATTGGCATTATATAAAAATATAAAACATTAATTTTTAAAAGACAAACTAAAAAAACTAAAGCTGAAACAAAATAAAAAAAAAATGAGGTATTGAACAAGTCAAAACTAAGGAACAATATTTGCAATAAATAACTATGACTAGCATCTTTATTTGACTTTTTGCATTCAAATTTTTAATACTCTCGGATCTGCAGTTTTAAATTTCCATTTAAAATGGCATTAGATATTTTTTCCCCATCATGTATGGATCATGCTAGGATCGTGTGTTCAATAGTCTTATTTATGTACTGTGTGTGGGTGCTCAGTTACTCAGTCATGTCCAACTCATTGAGACCACGTGGACTGCAGCCCACCGGGCTCTTCTGTCCATGGAATTTTCCAGGCAAGAATACTGGAGTGGTTTGGCATTTCCTACTGTGTACTGTAGATATGCAAAATTCACTTTGCTATTTATCAAATTTCTATTATGCATGAGTCCGTTGTCCTTAGCATAAGCCATGGTCCAAATATATCTGGTCCAGTATTTCTGTAGGTTCTTATCTGTTATTTTAGTTGTTTCCTGTATTATTATTTTTAATATCAGTATTCACTTTATTGTAATGTTTTATGTTTGACTTGATATTTGTTTAAATTTTGTCATATATCTTATATATATTCTTGTTTCTCCTTTCTCTCAAAATCTTCTTTATGGAGTAACTTATATTTTTCCTGGAATACATCTCTTAAGATATTTTCAGAAATAGTCTGCTGTTGGAAAACTCTTATTTTATCTCACAATGCCTATGTTTTATCTTTGCCCTTGAAAAACACTTCTGTTGAGTCCAGAGGTTTCAGATGACCAAACTTTTTCTCCTCAGTCCTTTCCTTTAGAAATTGCAATTAAACTTATACACTCGCTTTCTAGTCTTCATGTTTTAATCTTCCTCTCATAATTTCATATCCTTAATATCTGAGCTATATTTTGAGTTTATTTTTCATCTTCATCTCTCTGTTCACTACTTTCTTTAATGCCAATTATTCCCTTTGTTTTATCTGTATTTTTGACTTTTAACAATTATATTTTCATTTCCAATAGTTCTGCTTGAGTGCTATTCAGTTTTTCTGACTATTTGGATTATCTTTTAGATATTTTTTGTTCTTTCCAATAAAATCCTATTATTTTAAAATTATTTTACACATTTTAAAGTCTGCATTGATAATTCAAAGAAAGTTTGCAGTCTTTTTAGAAATTTACTCTGTTGTTTATCTAATTTGTTATTAAAAATACTTTTTGATAATTGTCACAAATGGTAATTTTTTTGTGTATTTAGTGATTTTCTTGTTTTTATTAAAATTTCCTCTTACTTTACTGAGTTTAATCAATAGGTATTTCTAGGGTACTAGTTTGAAGAGATTTACTCTTTTCTCTATAGAGTTAGAGTTACTTTTCTCTATAGAGTTAGTTCCTCTCTTAGATACAGTGTTACTATTAAAAAGGAATCACTTTAATTTGTTGGCCTTGGGGTTTTCTGAAGCTTAGTGATAGTAAAACATAGCACTTACCTTTTTCAGGCTTGCAAAGTCAGGCTTTGGCTGTACTAATACATTTTCAAAAGATACAATTTTATTTCTACCTGAAGCAAGATCTCAGAATTTTTACTGGCAGTTTAACTCTATTAAATGTCCTTTCTCTCTATATAAGTCTTAATTCAAATCCTCCACTTTGTGTGGGTCCAAGGTTTAGTCTTTCTTTTTCTTTTGAGTATCCATTAAATAGCAAACTCTACTTCCCCAGTACTGCTCTTTCAACAGAATATCGTCTTCTTCTGGGTTACATTTGCCAACATCTATGTTTTCAGCTTACTCTTTAGTTCTTCAACTTTTCTTGTCACTTCAGAAATGCACTTTAAATTACCTCTGTCAAAATCTTCTCATCATCTTTCTATTTTGCAGTGGTGATCAGCCCCACTCTACCATGTTTCAGGAGATATAGGTACTTTGACTTTTTCATTCATTCAAAACTATTTTTCATGAACTGACACTTTTTGTTTGTCTCTGATTCAAGGTTAGAAATAAGCTGGGCATAAAGGTCATCTATGTTTTTATTCTCCTGAAGCTTGGATTCTAGTGGAGCCAGGGAGACAAACTTTGTGTGTGTTTTAAGTAGTGTTTAATGTTATGAACACATTTAAGAAACAGAATTAAGATATGACAATGATGATAGTGATGTACACGTGTATATGTATTCAGTGGCTGCTAAGTCGCTTCAGTCGTGTCCGACTGCGTGACCCCATAGACGGCAGCCCACCAGGCTCCCCCGTCCCTGGGACTCTCCAGGCAAGAACACTGGAGTGGGTTGCCATTTCCTTCTCCAATGCATGAAAGTGAAAAGTGAAAGGGAAGTCGCTCAGTCGTGTCCAACGCTTAAGGACCCCATGGACTGCAGCCTACCAGGCTCCTCCATCCATGGGATTTTCCAGGCAAGAGTACTGGAGTGGGGTGCCATTGCCTTCTCCAGTATTCAGTGGGGAGGGGTACATTTAGGGATAGCAGTCAACACAGTGTTCCTGAAGAAGATAACATTTAATCAGAGACCTGGATAAAGTGAAGAAAGAGTCATGTGAAAAATCTGTGAAACAATTGAAAACAAACAAACTCTAAAACAGCAAGTGAAAACGCTTGGAGATTTCATGGAGGGGATAGGTTGGAATGTTCCAGTACAGCTAGAGCAAAGGGAATGAGAGTGATTATGACAGCAAAAGGAAAGCTTTTTGACCATGGAAGTAGTTTGACTCTTATTCTGCTCATGATTGAAGTTTTGCACAAGTCAGTGATAGTATATGAATTTTGTCTCATAAAAAAATAATTCCACCTACTGAATTGAGATTAGTTGGGGACCAACTAGGTGGGTTTTGAAATAATTCAGACAAAAAATAATGATAGCTAGGAAGCGACTTAGCAGCGGCAGCAGCAGCAGCAGGACAGTGTAGTGGAGGTAGGAAGTAGTGGTGGTTCTTGTTCAATTGCTCAGTTGTGTCTGACTGTTTGCAACCCTATGGCCCGCAGCATGGCAGGTTTCCCTGTCCATCACCAAACCCTGGAGCTTGCTCAAACTCATGTCCATTGAGTCAGTGATGTCACCCAACCATCTCATCTTCTGCCGTCCCCTTCTCCTGCCCTCAATCTTTCCCAGCATCAGGATCTTTTTCAATGAGTTGGTTCTTGCCATCAGGTAGTCAAAGTATTGGAGCTTCAGCTTCAGCATCAGTCCTTCCAATGAACATTCAGGGTTGATTTCCTTTAGGACTGACTGGTTTGTTATCCTTGCAGTCCAAGGGAAGTAGTGGTAGAGATTTGGAATTTCTGGAAACTAGATCTTCCAGGATTTCTTTAGTAATTGAATATGGGTGTGAAAAAAACAAAGGGCCAGTGATGACTCCCGGTTTTTTTGCCTGAGTAAATTTGTTTATTACGGGACCATTTCCTGAAGGTACACAGCATCCTCAGGTCAGTAGAAAGGATGACATTTGTTTTGGATCTTTAAGTGTGAGATGCCTGTTTGATGTCCAGCAAGAGGTTGAAACTGGCAGTGGGATAGTTGAGTTAGAAATCTCAGGGTCATTGGAATCAGCATATTTGCAGTGTGTTTGGTGGTGCTGATGTATCCAGAGGATATGTAGAAGGATTCATAGCTGTAATAAAAGTAAAAGTACTTGGAAATCTATAAATGATATGCAACAGTGGTTTCAGAACTGTAAACTTCACATTTTTTTTGCTTATCAAATTTATAACACTTAAAAAAAAGTCAGTGCAGCTGAAGCTAAAGAATATAAAAAATATTCTATAACAACCTGTGAGAATGTAGCTTCCTGAAATATATGCACGGCTAGAGACATACTTATTTTATGCATGGGTAGTTATCCAAGAAAACAATTATGAATATGCACAAATACTTAATTGCAGGCTAAGTATGAAAAGTATTTTCATAGCAAGATGCAAGACACAGAAGTTGAAAATAAGATTTTAAGTGGAATACTATACAATCATGAAACTGATCCCATAGATTCCAATATTTCCAGTTCTCAAATACTAGGCATATGGAATGATCACATTTCCTCCTTCTTGATACTTAGATAGACCTGTGTTATTAGTTCTGTCTAGAAAATTGTTAAGGCCTGAGGTATATTTCATTTCTGGAGTAGAGAATTTAATTGAAATGCAAGACTGTGGTGCTCTATTTTCTATCTGGTACAGCCTCAAGGCTTTGAAAGATTACAATGAGATTTCTCTTTTGGTATGATCAAGCAGCATGAACCAGAAATGAAGTTTGGTTGTTATATATTTTTTATATTTTGATTCTGGCTGCTTTAATTTAGCTTAGTTTGGTTGATACACATATTAATTTATATGTAAAGATATTTACAACACATTGTTACATTGAAGAACATGTTAGAAAAATAAAGTACATCCAACATGATCCTGTTTCTGTGTGCATGTGTGTGTGAGTGTGTGTGTAAGAAAACTGAAAGTGTTAAAAGTAGCTGTCACTGAATAAGTAAAATTGTGATTTCTTTCTTTTTTGTGCTTGTATGTAGTATTTCATGAATCTTTTCTATAGTGAGCATGAACAAGTACACTCCTTGGACAAGTTCATGCACAGATCATAGTAAAAGTAGCCTATATTGGTCATTTATTGGACATCTGGCTCATGACATTTCTTTATAAGTCCATGCAAGAGTTTTTGGTAAAATGAATGGTATAAATAATCCTTTATCTTGGTAATATATGTGACACATTTTTCTTCTCTCTGCTCAGTATATATCATAGTCAGATCAGATTAGATCAGTCACTCAGTCATGTCCAACTCTTTGCAACCCCATGAATCGCAGCACGCCAGGCCTCCCTGTCCATCACCAACTCCCGGAGTTCACTCAGACTCACGTCCATCGAGTCAGTGATGCCATCCAGCCATCTCATCCTCTGTCGTCCCCTTCTCCTCCTGCCCCCAATCCCTCCCAGCATCAGAGTCTTTTCCAATGAGTCAACTCTTTGCATGA
>NW_011494799.1:2783882-2792622 GCF_000754665.1 Bison bison bison | reverse complement strand
CAGAATGGACTGGTTGGATCTCCTTGTAGTCCAAGGGACTCTCAAGAGTCTTCTCCAACACCACAGTTCAAAAGCATCAATTCTTCAGCGCTCAGCCTTATTCACAGTCCAACTTTCACATCCATACATGACCACAGGAAAAACCATAGCCTTGACTAAATGAACCTTTGTTGGCAAAGTAATGTCTCTGCTTTTGAATATGCTATCTAGGTTGGTCATAACTTTCCTTCCAAGGAGTAAGCGTCTTTTAATTTCATGGTTGCAGTCACCATCTGTAGTGATTTGGGAGCCCAGAAAAATAAAGTCTGACACTGTTTCCACTGTTTCCCCATCTGTTTGCCATGAAATGATGGGACTGGATGCCATGATCTTCATTTTCTGAATGTTGAGCTTTAAGCCAACTTTTTCACTCTCCACTTTCACTTTTATCAAGAGGCTTTTTAGTTCCTCTTCACTTTCTGCCATAAGGGTGGTGTCATAGTCACAGATATAGTATTTTTTAAAAATCATCAAACATAAATTCCTTTAACCCACTAACTTCAGGTGAATTACCTCCTGCTTCCACCAGAGACAGCATATAAATAAATACCTGAGTAATGGCCATGGGGACCTATTGTAACAAAACAAACTGTCCCCAAGCAGAAAGCCTAATCTTGGTGGAGTTATTGACACCTTTGGTGAACTTTAAATGAATCATTTGATCAATTTTTATGCTCATCAATCTTCTTAGAAAAATGGGACACATAACCAAAGCCTGACTCAGTTACCAAGCTTGAGCAAGAGAAGTAGCTTATGTACCATTAGCAAATACAGTGAATAACAAACTCGAGAAAGAGGGAGAAAACTGTTCTACATTAGAAGAATTATTTACAAATGGAATGGTAGTGTTTATGGACATTGGCCTTACCTAGAGTATTTAGAACTTTTCAGGAAATATAAATTTGACATAAATTTGATATTTTACATAGACTTTGCTTTAGGAGCATTTTTTATTCATATGGAGAATGAAAACCTAGAGATCCTTTTGGTTGTTTGGATTATTCTCAGAAGATATTGGGGATTGGACAGTGCCATTTAAAAAAAGTTAATTTCATCTATTTATGCTATTAAGATACCAATGAGAGAGAAATTAATTGCTTGGCATTTATAGAGTGATCATAATGTGTCATGGGCTGAGTTAGATCCCTTAGTTTAATTACCTAGCAAATATTTGTTGAGTGCCAGCTACATGTTACTACTATGCTTTCACTGGGTTCTCCTTGCTGGAGGAATGAACCCATGCTGTGACATCAAGGCAGCCTTGCATTGAAGGAATTTCTAGTCAAAGCTGGAGGTGGTGGGCTACACCTAAGAGGTCCACTAAAATGCAGGGCTCGGATAGAAGTTTCCTCAGCGTGTTGTGAGAAACTAAAGAGGAAGATCCAAGAGAGTGATCAGCCAGGGAGAGCATCAGATTCATTTCTAAGGAACAAAGCTTCCTGAAGGGGGAATTGAAGAACCAGAATCCACGTCCAGAAAACAGTGAGCAGCTGAAAGTAGGCTGTGTATACCAGAGTTCCAGGTGATCAGACAAATGAGGATTCTTACACATTGATGAGCTTCTGCATTTTTTTTACCAGTCTGAGCTATTCAAAATTCACACTGAAAGTGGCGAGCAACCTTTTGGAGGAATGATTTGAATATGATACGAATGAATTTATTTTTTTTGCTACTTCTCTCTAGTAAAGGAAAACATGTAAAAGGGTGAAAGGTAGGTGACAGACATTCACTCTTGCATCAGTGCAGGTAATGTGATGAGGGTGTGGACTTTGTATTATGAAGAAAAGGGATTCAGAATAGAGAACACATTTGTATCACCGTTAGACATTGGAACTCTCTAGAGCTGGTGATCAAAGGGAGTGTGAGAGAAACAGAGGAGCAGAGAGATTCTGTCCTGGCTGTGCTCAATTAATGAAGGTCAGGAATGAAAATGTTAAGAAGTTGAAGAGGCAATAAAACTAGTTTGGGTTATGTTAAATCGTAGATGCATACTAAGTAAGGATATCCAAAGAAGCCAGATCCATAAAGAAGCTGAGTATGAGATTCTGAGGGCACAGAAGTATGGTCTTTTCTAGATGAAGAGGTCCATCCTAAAGGAAATCAGTCTTGAATATTCATTGGAAGGACTGATGATGAAGCTGAAACTCCAATACTTTGGCCACCTGCCACAAAGAATTGACTCATTTGAAAAGACCCAGATGCTGGGAAAGACTGAAGGCAGGAGGAGAAGGGGATGACAGAGGATGAGATGGCTGGATGGCATCACGAACACGATGGACATGAGTTTCAGTAAACTCCGGGAGTTGGTGATAGACAAGGAGGCCTGGCATACTGCAGTCCATGGGGTCGCAAAGAGTCGGACATGACTGAGTGACTGAACTGAACTGAGATGAAGAGGTAATTGAGTATAAGCACATACTGAATATTTCTGTAAGTTTATTTTCCATACTTGACTGTGCATGGTTTCTTTCTTGGAAATGCAGAGGCAGAATAGAGAGTCTTAAGCAACCATTCTGCTGACAATTCTAAATGTCTCAACAGTCTGTTTTAGTAGGATAAATAAAGGGTTTGGAGTAGCAAGATGGAATTCAAGTAAACCTTTGCCTAAAGGTTGAGTGACTTTGAGAAAATAAATTCATCAGGAGTTCAGAATTTGCATTAATGAAATAGATTAAAGAGTCTCCAGTGGCCTTTCTAGAGCTCCCCTTTCCTTTTTAGAATACAATCTAAATCAAAAATTTGCTTAAATTTTTAACACACTAACTGTGCTTGAATTTAGAGTTAGCAGAATGTTTGTAGTTTTATCATCGACAAAACTCACTTAAAAGGAAGTGAAAAGTGAACTTTATTGTTTATAAGTGAAATATACTTTACATATTTTACTATTGATGAGCATTGTTTTGGGATTTCAGGTGGCTAGAGTTTGTCTACTCTATCTGATTTTGTCTTGATTTTCCTGAGTGTCCCAAAGATATCCTCAGTGTGTTCCATTGGTAAGACTTGAAGGGCCATCATTCAAAGAAACAAGATTCTAAACCACACCCTGTATTTCCATAGAGCTGTCTTCAATTTTAAGGTCAAGGAGGAGCCCTTGATTTACTAGTTAGAGTCACTTACGTCAGGTACTAGAGCAGTATTCACCAGGGCCCCTTAGTTATTTATTCACATCTCTTACTATCTACTTTTTTTAACCTATTTTCCCAATTTTTTTTCCCTTTCTGATCCCATTTACTTACAAAAAAGTGACTCAGTCATGTCTGACTCATTGTGACCCCATGGATTGCAGCCTTCCAAGTCTCCTCTGTCCATGGAATTCTCCAAGCAAGAACAATGGAGTGGCTTGCCATTCTCTTCTCCAGGGGATCTTTCTGACCCAAGGATCAAACCTGGGTCTCCTGAATTGGCAGGCAGATTCTTTATCATCTGAGCCACCAGGGAGGCCAACTTTAGGCAATGTAGTAATATAAAATCTTGTTTTAATCACATAAATGTCTATTGTATTTATACCATTCTTAATAACCATCCAAATATTTTTTTTTTTAATTCACTTGTGGTAACTCCCTTTTCAAAAGTCATGGGAAAATTGTCAGCCTCTCCCCATTCTAACAATTTAAAAATTCCTCCAGTGTTCTATTAAGCTTAAATCAGTAACAGAGCTCCCATGTCTTTATATAGTTTTATCAGCTCATTTTATGAGACAAATATTTATTGAGCACCTACTAAGTGCCAGCACACTGTGCTAGTCCTGAGGATTTAATGATGATAGAGAGAATGACAATGACCCATTCTCCCACCTCTTGAAATGTATGGTCTGGCCCTCCTCAAGGGTTCATAGTGCTGTTCATCTTGTAATCGGTATGGCTGAATGAGCAATAGTCCGAGAAGGAAAGAAAAACCATGATACTATCGTCTCTAAAACTGCAGAGGGTTTTTAGATAAATCAAATGTTATCTCACATTATATTTGGGATAAGATTTAGCTGATAATTTAAGGTCAAAGTGTACTTTGCAGGCATTTATTCACTGCCATTAATGAAAGTATTTATAACAGAATAACAGACAAAATTAAGAATTGGCTGTATAAGATTAAAAATTAAGTAGAGAAAACATATAAAGTGCTGTGGTATTTCTAGATATAGAGTTTTCGACAGTTTTTATTTTATAAGAATACCTTCTGAAAAAGGATTTATTAAGAGTAAGACTTTAATTAAAAACAAATATAATATTCCAGATGTTTTGAACAAATTCTGAAATCTAATAAATATTAATAAAATGTCAAAAGCAAATCTATTCTGTTTATTCTTTCCTTATTCTTCTGAGCATGGTTGGATTCAAGTGTATTCTGAGAGATTTTGCTATTACCTAATTTCTCATGTCAAATGCATAGTAGGTCTTGAAAAGAGAGATGGTAAAATGTTTTATTTTAATTATTAATCTTTTTTATATTATAAGGATATTATTAATTTCCATTTCATTGTGTTAGGCTGAACAAGGATGATTTTAAATCATAATTTCTCCCCCCCCAAGGACTTCATCATTCATTTTCTTAAAGTATAATTTAAGAAAAAAAAGAAAGACACTAAACTTCCTTGAAAACAAATTAAAAGGGTTATGTATGTTAACAGTAAACCATTAGGTGACTTGATTGGGGAAGCTGGAATTTCTGGATGACAAGGTGCAGATAATCAGTTCTGGGACTCGTGCAGGAGTTGGGGCTGGGCCTCAGGGACTGCGTGGATCATATTTATTGTGGAAGGTTCTGAGGAAGCTTGCAGATGTGATCTTTATTAATCCCAATATTTTACTTTATACCTGAATTTATAATTGGGTCTTAAAACCAAATGAGATGTCCTCGCATCATCATCTACTGTTTCCAACAGAAGCATGCTTGGATGTTGTCGATGGCCACTTGAAAAAGAGGAGTCCTTAGAGCCTTCAAAAGCTGTTTCTGCAGCATTTCGGATTATTTTCCATTTTAATAGAAAGAAAAATTAGGGATGTAGGTAAAAAATGTTCCCAGCAGTGTTGTGTTTACGGCTCAGGATAAAGATGTGAGGAGGTGTGTTTTAATTCTTAATGCTCTCTGCACTCCGTCATCGCCTCCACAGTGATGCCAATGTGGACTGCGTGTTTAGCAGCAGGAAAGGACTCTGTCTTCCATGGTCAGGCCTGGCCTGACATCATCAGGGACATCATCACAGAGAGAGTGACCATTTTGTTCCCTGGGGTGACCACGTGGGCGTTAACCATGACGGATCTGGCAATGGAGAGGGGTGAGAATTTCACATCAGATATGAAATGTGTGATTGGCAGAATGCTTAGTAAAATGTATACAGTCTCCTTTTCTGGATCTGCCAATCTATCATTTGCCTAAAACCTGAAAGGACAGAGACAGGGCTGTTTTCAGCCTTGGTGTGATTTCCTTGAATGTAAAGCAAACAATTTTATGGCAATCATTTTATTGTACTCTGAATAATATTCCACTTATTCTGAGTTGTATATCTAATTGACCATACCTGTGGGCATATACATATTTTTGTGGTTACGGCTCATAAAAAGTTTTCATATATATATATACTCTATACTTATCTATAGTATACATATACATACAATCATGCATACAATCTGTTCAATACCACACATACGTAATCTTTTCAATAACATGAAAGCAAGAATCCCAACTAAAAGCACACTACTCAGATGTGATGGGTCATGTTTTATTCCTTTGTGATTTTAACTCATATCTGAACCCAGGTTTCTAAAGTCAAAGAATCTGCCTGCAATCCAGGAGACCCAGGTTCAATTCCCTGAAGAAGGGAATGGCAATCCACTCTAGTGTTCTTGGCTGGAAAATCCCATGGACAGAGGATTCTGGCAGGCTACAGTCCATGGGGTTGCAAAGAGTTGGGCATGACTGAGAGATGAACACTTCTAAAATCAAATGGCACAGTATGTAAAACCAGCATGTAAAGGGCAGGGTGGAGGTGGGGGATGTTCTGATCATTCTGACCTGGAAGAGGGTCCCATCTGTCAGACCCCTCAATTTTAATGGAGCTGAAATCCATCACAAGCATGTAGCTTTCAAATCCCAAAGCTTGAATGTTCCTAAATCACACCATTAAATTCTATGTATAAGATCCCGTTGCATGGACTTCTGCTTTCATGGAGGAAATTTCTGCCAATCATAAGAAGTCTAAGGGGAGTCAATTTTGTCCTTATTTGCCACTCTCTCTACCTTCCTTCATCCACCTATAACCCCAGGAGAGGCCTTTCTAAGTCAATGTTGGCACAAAGCACGGAGGAAGAACATTTGAAGAAATAAAAATAAGGGTAACTGTTCCTGTAGACTCTCACTGAATTTTAATGTATATCTGTGAAAAAGTAATAAATGGGCTCTAGTTCATTAGGCAAGAACAAATTTCTACCCATAATTTTATCTTTGTTTAATTGAATATTTAATTAGTATACATCTAAAACTAATTTTTCAATGCATTCAGTACATTTAGCAGGGCGGGCTGGCGAGGGGCTCCTTCTGGAGACACACTTCTGTGGATACGGACAGCCCCCAGGCCCTCCTTGTCCTCCTGGGTGAGCTGATAGAAGCGGGTGGGTCATTTGGCATTAGCAAAGGAGTAAGTTAGCATTTGCACAGAGCTGGATCTTGCCAGGCTCTGCATATTGGAAGCCACAGACAGAGGCTCCTTTCACAGTGATGAATGGGTTTTTTCAAGCGTTCTGCTCCCTAGTTATGAGAAGGGTGACCCGGTCAGGAGACGACTTTATGAAGCTATAAAAAATGTATGTCACTTCGGACTCTCTAATGTCACCGGGAAGGGAGGAAAAAAAAAAACAAAAAAAACCTGTGCAAAAATGGCAGGGTAATAAGGCTGTTTTCAATGCTCAAAATAGCTTTCTGTCTACAGTCATATGTAGCCCTGAAACTGGGGCACAGAGAGTGCCCATGAAGCACTGGTGTTGGGAGGATTAGAAAAAAAAAATGGCTTTGTTTGGCTTTGCTTGCCTTTGCAGAAATGCTTATGGTGAGGACAATCAGACATTTCCAAAGGCGGGTCCAGTCAGGACTGGGGAAGGTGCAATGTCTTTTTAAAAGCCAGCCAGGTACTCATGGTGGTGATGACTTTTAAGTATGCAGAAGAGCCAGAAAGGGAATCACTACAAAGCAAATGCATTTTGAAAGGGGTCTATTAATCTAATATTTTATCAAGTCTTACCTCTGTACCATGAAGAATTTTTTTAAAAAGGAAAGCTTGGTAGGTACATTTGCCCCTAAGCCTTTTGTCGAACACTCTGGAGTTTCCAGATAGTGACGTAGAGGTTTTAACAAAAGCAGCCGTCTCTAGGCCCATAATTTAGCATTCATTGAATTCTTTTACTCTCATCAATATGCAGATTTCACAGTATCGGGTGCTTTCCTTTTTGATATGTCACACATTTCATAGCTCATGTTCAAATGTTAATTTACACAGGGTAGGGAGCCCAGAGGACCAAGGTCAGCAGACCTGCCTCTATTAGGGCTTCAATTAGTCACAGGTGAACTTTGGAATATCTCAACCGGATTCAAACACTGGCTCTGTTGGGGCTGAGTCGTACAACACTGGGTGTCCCCTTCTCAGCCTAGGTGTGTCATTTCTTTCTCTGGGGCCTGTCAACCTCTGCCATCATCAAAACACACCTGACATGGGAAAAAGCATGTGAAAAGTGATGAGCTTAATACTTAATAGGAAATACTTAATAGAAAATGTCAGGTTCATGATTGCTGAAAAGCGAGGGAGAGAACTGAGGTTTTCTACTCATAGAACATGAGTTTGGCATTTCTTCATGAAGAAGACTCTGCATATGAGGATGGCTTCCTAGCCCCATTCTGAGAAAAGTTGGTCCCTGTGGATTCTCTGTGTCCTGGTCACTGTGCTTTTCTAGCATCCTGGCTACAACTAGCCAAAAGCCCATGGAATGTGTAGACCTAAGAATTCTCCCCAGGTTGTTGATTGTCTTATAGAACCACTGAAGTAGTCAACCAACTCTACACTCTTAAAGATGTTTGAATGTTAGACATGTAGGAAGTTAGCAATCAGCAGGAACAGGCGGAGGGAAAAGGAGTGACTGCAAGACCGTGAATCAGATGGAGGAGAGAATCTTTAGACTTTTTCTTTTCATCAAAGAAGCAACGATGTAAGAGCTTGTTCTAGACTCAAGACCTGGCTAATGGACTGCTTATCCCAACTTCTTTGAACATCATAAGCCGCAACACCTGTAAACTCCCAATCTGTGTTCTCTTTGTAACCTGAACAAGACAATCTGACACAACAACACCCATTGCTACTTGAAAAAGAGGCCTCATCTTATTATAGAGTATTTTTAAACTTTACTTAAGAAGCAGCTGAGAAATGAAAGAAGGATAGTTGAGTACTTATCTTTGAAGCATTTTAAAGAGAAGAGTGAATATATACTTTACTGGAAGCTTTGGATTGATTATTTACTTATGGAACCTGGAAACCAAAAGCAATTTACTGATCAGATGAGATCAGTCGCTCAGTCGTGTCCGACTCTTTGCGACCCCACGAATCACAGCACACCAGGCCTCCCTGTCCATCACCAACTCCCGGAGTTCACTCAGACTCACGTCCATCGAGTCAGTGATGGCATCCAGCCATCTCATCCTCTGTCGGCCCCTTCTTCTCCTG
>NW_011494799.1:2774078-2783493 GCF_000754665.1 Bison bison bison | reverse complement strand
CCCCATCTGTTTGCCATGAAGTGATGGGACCAGATGCCATGATCTTCGTTTTCTGAATGTTGAGCTTTAAGCCAACTTTTTCACTCTCCACTTTCACTTTCATCAAGAGGCTTTTGAGTTCCTCTTCACTTTCTGCCATAATGGTGGTGTCATCTGCATATCTGAGGTTATTGCTATTTCTCCTGGCAATCTTGATTCCGGCTTGTGTTTCTTCCAGTCCAGCGTTTCTCATGATGTACTCTGCATATAAGTTAAATATAGAAACAACATCACTTTGTGTACTTGGGTGAGTAAGTTTGGTTTAAGCTAGCCCTGCAAGTTAAGATGGGAAGTCCTTGATATTAAGGGAAATAGAAACTGAGTCATGAACATTGTAAAGTTCACCAAGGGTAAGAGGGGAAAATCAGTGATATTTTAGGACCTGCTCTCTTGTTAGTCCATCATATTCCCATCTTTCACTTACAAATGAAGGGCAAATATGAAGTGATGAAGCTGTCCTTTAGGAAGAGGCAAAAGCAGGTGTATGCTCTGTATATAATATTAAAACTATAATGAAATTGACAAGTCATAGATCTGCTTTTTAATCACATCACTGTACTCTCCTCCAGTGAACCCGTGGAACAGCGATGGCATCTTGTATACTGAAGAATGTGTGTCTTTACGTATGAACCGAAAAAGTTCTCAAGTAGAAAATGCATGCTACTTTCCAGCCTCAAAGTATCAGAAGGCCTAATTTCGTCTCAATGAGTGTGCGGTACTCGAGAGAAATCCTAGGACAGATGTTTTTTTAAAATTAATGTATTATTTTTTAAATTGTAGGATAATTGCTTTATGATGTTGTGTTGGCTTCTGTCATATAGCCATATAAATCATTCATAATTAAATAAATATATCTCCTTCCTCTTGAGCCTCCCTCCCACCACCTCCCCCCCGTCCCACCCCTCTAGGCCATCACAGAGCACTAGGCTGGGCCCCCTTTGTTATGTGGCAGTTTCCCACCAGCTGTCTCTTTTACACATGGTATTGCCTATGTGTCAATGCTACCCTCTTAATTTGCCCTACCCTCTCCCTCCCTCACTGTATCCACAAGTTCATTCTCTATATCTGTGTTTCTTCCCACCCTACAAATAGGTTCATCAGTACTACTTTCTAGATCCCATATTTGTGTCTTAGAGGACAATATTTGCATCTGAGATTTCATTATTCTTGATTTCACGTGCTCTCCAAGTACTGGAGGCCAATAGCATAAAACAGATATTTTTTCAAGAAAAATTCCACATCGCTTAAGAATTTATTAACAATTTACATAATTGCTTAAGTAATCTGCATAATTGACAGAAAGTTTAATTTGACCCTAGTTCAACTGTAGCACTTACGGTTTTAAATTGAAATTGGTATAATTCATTTATGAGAGTAATTAAGCCATGGTGTCTAACAAATACAATGTATGCTGCCTGAGGCCTCCAAGGCCAGAACATGCTATTAGAATGTTTTATTTAAATATGTCAGATCTGTTCATCTCCACCGTCACCCATGTTAAACTGAAGCAAATGGCTTCTTTGAACTTGAGCTCCATGCTTCTGAGGGACAATATTTGAAGCACATGGTTGAACTATCTTTCTAGAGGAATCATGAGCTAATACATCTGTTTCTTAAGAAACACTAAACTTTACCTTGTTTTTATTTTCCAAAAGTGTTCAGACATATTTGATTCTATAATAATCACATGCTATTAAACATCAGTTTTTCAGCAGAAAAGGTCTGGAAAATGGCCCAGAATAATAAATTGTCAGCTTATGACAAGATGACTAAAATTCATGAGAATGAGAAAAGCGGGGAATCTACTTTCCTTGAAATACATGCTTTTTATACTTAAATACATAATTAATCCAAGTAACTGAAGGCTAGTTATTCCAAAAAGAATATAATAAAATAATAGTGCTGAAAAGAGCCACTGCATATGTCTGGGGAAGGGTGGAGACTAAGTTGGCCAAGTGCGTGTAACATCTCTTCACTTGGAAAATATCAGAGCTCATGGCTTTACTTTGTCACTGCCTCCTGTGCAGCCTTGGGGACCAGAAAAATATAGATGAGGGTCAGCTGCAGGTGACATGGTTATATAGACAAAGTCTCTCTTGGGCACCCTCAAGATGCATCCTCTTCTAAGACTCCCATGAGTATTCCAAAGAAAATCTTCTAATGCATCATCACACACGACACCGCATCTTAGCACTCCAGGGATCTGTTATTTCCCGCCTTGTTCTGCTCTTAGAATTTATTTTCTGTTCCTTTTTCTCATTGATTCTTCATTCTTTTGATCAATTTTCTTATTACCCTCAATTCTCTTTTCTCACACTGTTAGAGAATCCAGTCTCAACCCTGCCGTTCAGACTTGCGCTGTTGAGTTGTTAGTAATAATTATGGTTCAAGAAGTGCTTCTTGAGTGCCAAACACCATGCCAAGTATTTGACATAATTCATCTCACTTAATCATCACTGCAGTTCTGCAAGTTATCTTCATTGTGCAGATGAGGACATGGAGACTTGATAGGAGTTAAATGACTCCTCTAGGTCCCCAAACTACCTGAGTTGCACCCATGACCACATGACTACACACACACAAATTTACAGACACACACACTTGGACAGTTCCACACTACTATATAATGTCTGGGATTAGGACATCATTTCTTTTTTTACTAAATAATAATAACAAAATCATCAAACACAACAGAGAGAGAAAACCACAAACATATAACTTAAATTATCGTAAGTTCAACAGCCTTGTAATCATCACCCTGATCAAGACAAAATTTTGTTAGCCATTCCAGACCCCCACTGTGTGTGTGTTTCCCCAGTCACAGTCCTCTTTCACACACCACAACCACTGAAGTCTTCTGGAGTCTTCCACAGTCTAGATTTTGTAGATTGTACACTCACAGTGCAGTTTTTCATGTTCCCACTCCTCCACATTTCCAGAAAATTGGCAGATGGACACAGAGACTTGACGAAACTCAAGTTTGATCCCTTCGGCAGAAGTAAAAGTGGAACTCTGTTCTTTCAACTGAGGCACAGGGTGTCTGATTGTCTTTTGTCTTTTTGTGATGTTACCAATTACTGATCCTCAATGACTTGATCCATTGAGATTTTGGAGGACACTACAGTGTGGAATCTCTTCTAATTCTTTCATTTCCTTTTTGTAAATTATCTAGAAAATTTTCATAGAGAAATGCTTTTCCTCTTTGGTCTTGTAATGGAACTGTTCATACAGAAAAGCAGGATAAACACTTCTCATTAATTACTGATTTTTGTGATGATGTATATGCTTCTACTCTTCTCTGGAGGTAGCAGATTATTTTGCTTTTAATATGCATATGAACAAATTGGCTTAAAATATGAGATGAGTTTCAATCCATTGTAATTATTATCCTTATTGAAGCTCAAATTGTCACATCTTTGGTAGTGGAAGCCTGTTAACACTGGTCCCCGAGTCCCTTTGACATAATTCCAGTAATATTTAGCAACCTCAGATAGCTTCCTTGTTATTTAGTATAGCAAAATTTTCAAGGCTCACCTTCTATATTTCCTGTTCCAAATCAAGAATCAGTCATCTCTCCTTGAATGTGTGTTATGGACTGAGTTGTCTATAAGCAACTCACATTATATATAATAATATTGCCAGGCATAAAAGAAAAGGAAGAAAAAAATACATGTCATGCAAAACCACTAATTAAGGTAAAAGCCATAATGATTATACTAATGAGATAATATAGATTTCAGAACAAAGAAAATTTTCAGATACAAAGAGGGGCATCATACAATGATAAAAGGAATCAATAAAAAATAAGACAGAACTATTCTAAATGTGTACGCACCAAATGACACAGCTGCAAAATATATGAAGCTCATACTGATAGAATTAAAAAGACAAATAGATAAATTCATTGTTATAGTTAGAAAATTCAATGCCCCTCTTTCAACAACTAATAAAACACCTACAAAGGAAATTTGTAGTGGTATGGAAGAAATCAACAACACTCTGAACCAACAGAATCTAACTGGCATTTATATAACACTTCAGGCAACAGCATAATATACATTTTTAAAGTGCCCACACAACAAACATGTCTTTTTCTTGGGTATGGTTTTGATCACCGCCTCCTGTACAATGTCACTAATCTCTGTCCATTGTTCTTCAGGCATTTTGTCTATCAGATCGAATCCTTTGAATCTATTTGTCATTTTCACTATATAATTGTAAGGGATTTGATTTAGGTCATACCTGAATGGCCTAGTGGCTTTCCCTACCTTCTCCAATTTAAGTCTGAATTTTGCAATAAGGAGTTCATGATCTGAGCCACAGTCAGCTCTTTGTTTTGTTTTTGCTGACTATATAGAGCTTCTCCATCTTAGGCTGCAAATAATATAATCAATCTGATTTCGGTATTGACAATCTGGTTGTATATATGTAGAATTGTCTTGTGTTATTGGGCGAGGGTGTTTGCTATGACTAGTGTATTCTCTTGGCAAAACTCTGTTAGGTTTTACCCTGCTTCATTTTGTACTCTGAGGCCAAACTTGCCTGTTACTCCTGGTATCTCTTCATTTCCTACTTTTGCATTCCAGTCCCCTGTGGTGAAAAGGACATCTTTTTTTGGTGTTAGTTCTAGAAGTTCTTTTAGGTCTTCATAAAACTGTTCAAATTCAGCTTCTTTGGCATTAGTGGTTGGGACATAGAGTTGGATTACTGTGATATTGAATGATTTGCCCTGGAAATGAACAGAGGTCATTTTGCCATTTTTAAGACTGCACCCAAGTACTGCATTTCAGACGTTTTTGTTGACTATAAGGGTGACTCCATTTCTTCTAAGAGATTCTTGCCCACAGTAGTAGATGTAATGGCCATCTGAATTAAATTTGCCCATTCCAGTCCATTTTAGTTCACTGATTTCTAAAATGTTGATGTTCACTCTCACCATCTCCTGTTTGACCATTTCCAATTTACCTTGGTTCTTGGACCTAACATTCCAGGTTCCTGTGCAATATTAGATTGCTGGGAGAAATATTAATAATCTCAGATATCCAGATGACACCACCCTTATGGCAGAAAGTGAAAAGAAACTAAAGAACCTCTTGATGAAAGTAAAAAAGGAGAGAGAAAAATCTGACTTAAAATTCAATAGTCAAATAACTAAGATTATGGAATCCGGTTCCATCACTTCATGGCAGATAGACAGGGAAACAGTGACAGACGTTATTTTCTTAGGCTCCAGAATCACTGCAGATGGTGACTGCACCCATGAAATTAAAAGACGCTTGCTCCTTGCGAAAAAAATATGACAAACCTAGATAGGATATTAAAAAGCAGAGATACTACTTTCCCAACAAAGGTCTGTCTAGTCAAAGCTGTGGTTTTTCCAGTAGTTGTGTATGGTTGTGAGAGTTGAACCAAAAAGAAAGCTGAGGGCTGAAGAACTGATGCCTTTGAATTGTGGTGTTGGAGAAGACTCTTGAGAGTCCCTTGAACTGCAAGGAGATCAAACCAGTCAATCCTAAAGGAAATCAGTCCTGAATATTCATTGGAAGGACTGATGCTGAAGCTCCAAATCTTTGGCTACCTGAACTGACTCATTAGAAAAGACCCCGAGGCAGAGAAAGATTGAAGGCAAGAGGAAAAGGGGATGAAGAGGATGAGATAGTTGGATGGCATTGCCGACTCAATGGACATGAATTTGAGCAATCTCCAGGAGTTGGTGATGGACTGGGAAGCCTGGCGTGCTACAGCCCCAAAGAGTAGGACATGACTGAGCAACTGAACTGAACTGACACAACATACATCAAAATAAACCTAATCCTTGGTCCATAAAAACAGCCCTAGTAAATTTAAAAGTAGTGACATCAGTAGTGATGTCAGCAGAAAACAATGAAATCAGGGATGAAATCAACAAGAGAAAGAAAATTGGATAATCTCCAAGTACTTGGAAACTAAACAGTACATTTCTAAATAATGCATGAAAAAGAGAAGTCTCAGGGGAAATAAAAATTACACTGAATTTGATGAAAATGAAAATGTATCAAAACTAGTGGGATATACAGCTGAAACAGTGTTGAGAGAGAGATAAATATTTACAAGCATACATTAGAGAAGAGGAAAAGTCCCATAGAGTATTAAAGTTTCATTAGAGGATTAGATTAAAAAAAAAAGAAAAGCAGATATCATTGAAATTGAAAATAGAAAAATGAAACAAAGGGAAGTTTCCTTAAAATAGTCAATAAAATTGAAAAGCCTCTAGGATGACTGACAATGATAAGAGAGAATATTATGAGCTACTCCTATTAGGAATGAAGGAGGAGGTATCACTACAGACGCTACTGATTCAAAGAAAGAAAATAGAATACTGTGAACAATTTTACACACATAACTTTGACAAGTGAGATGAAATGGACCAATTCCCCCCCAAACACAAATTATCACAACTCACTAAGTAGATAATAGATAATTTGAATAGCTTAAATTCATGATTAGTGAACTCCCCCTCAAAGGAAATATCTAGATATGTTTAGTTTCACTGGAAAATGCCACCAAATATTTTAAAAGATAATGTCAACTCTATACCGTATCTTCCAAAAATAGAACATGACAGAACATAATCCTAGATGGTTTTAAGAAGTCACTATTACTCTGATACCAGAACTGGAAAAAGAAAGTATGAAAAAGAAAGAAAGAAAAGATAAATTATAGACAAATGTTATTCATGGATATAGACAAAAAATGGAAATTTGTTAAGATATTAATAAATAGAATTCTACAATACATAAAGAATTATTCCATCATTACTAAGTGATCCAAGGATGCAGAATGATTCAATATTCTACTCTCAATCAATGCAATCCACCCTAGTAACATTCTGAAGAATAAAAAAGTTACATGATCATATCAACTGATGCAGAAAAAGGCATTTGACAAAATTCAGCACTCACTTATAATTTTTAAACATTCCAGGAAAATAGGAATAGAGATGAAATTCTCCAACTTGATAAAAATAACCTACAAAAATTCTACAGCTAACTTTATGTGTGTGCTCATTCATTTCCTACTCTAGAACCCCATGGACTGTAACTCGCCAGGCTCCTCTGTCCATGGGATTCTCCAGGCAAGAATACTGGACTGGGTTGCCATTCTTCCTCCAGGGGATCTTCTTGGCCCAGCAGCTGAACCTGCATTTCCTATGGCTCCTGCATTAGTAGGTGGATTCTTTACCACTGAGCCACCTGGGAAGCCCACAACTAACATTATACTCTGCAATATAAGAGCAGAAATAAAGCAAACTTGTCCACTCTCACCATACTTATACAACATAGTGCTGGACATTCTAGCCAGTTCTATAAGGCAGGAAAGGGATGTTAAAAGCAAAGCAATTGGAAAGGAAAACCATTCTTGTCTATGTTTGAAGATGTCCTAATCATCTATGTAGAAATCCATAATGTACCTAGCAAAAAAAAAAAAAAATACTCTGATGACTATTAAGTTTGATTAGCAGGAGAAAAAATAAACATAGAATAATACACACACACACACACACACACACATACCTGGGTTTGATTCCTGGGTCAGGAAGATCTTCTGGAGAAGGGATAGGCAGTATTCTTGGGCTTCCCTTGTGCTCAGCTGGTAAAGAATCTGCCTGCAATGCAGGAGACCTGGGTTTGATCCCTGGATTGGGAAGATCCCCTGGAGAAGGGAAAGGCTACTGCCTCTGGTATTCTGGCCTGGAGAATTCCGTGGACTGCATAGTCCATGGGGTCGCAATGAGTTGGGCATGAATGAGTGACTTTCACTTTCACGGCCGTATTCAAGTGTCTATATCAACACCTGTCACCTAAAAGGCAACCAAATAAGAAAGCATCCTGTGGTCTATCCCTCTATGCAGCAAGTAATAAGGACTGTCGGTTAGAATGATGCCGGGGTGGAGAAGTGATCTACAGGCAGATGAAGTGTTCAAAAGAAAATGCAATAAAATACTTTACTCACATCTATTTTATATTTGAAATGTATCCTTTTTCATGATTTTTACAGAAATGTGTTGCTTTGTTAATAATGATCAGTTTCTTAAAGATGGCCCATTTCATGCAAAGATTGAACTGATCCAATGGTGTTTGCTGATAATAACTTTACATGGTACAGGCCACCTCTGCTCGCATTTTCAAGCTCTTTTTTTTGGGTAGATTTCCATTTTTGTCATCACTGCTATATTGGCTTATATCTTCAAATTACCAAAGTAGATACATGGCTAGTACACTGAGATGTACATGTAGTGAAGGACTACAACTTAGAATAGCACTATAAATGGAAACAGAGAAAGAAATGGCAACCAGCTCCAATAATTTTGCTTTGAAAATCCCATGGACAGAGGAGCCTGGTGGTCTACAGTCCATGGGGTTGCAAGAGTCAGACATGACTAAGCGACTCAACAGCAAGAACAATAAATGGAAAGAGTGCTCAGGTATCCAGTGTAAATACAAATTGTGAATCTTTAAAGGCTGAAACAAATGAAGTTGCCCTGGTAACCAAAAGGGAATGTGTAATTAGAAGTGTGACAACAAATAACTGAAAACTGGATTTGACTGCCCAAATTAACCATCATTAATCCTTAGTGTGTTGAATAGTATGACATTTAGTCAAAGAATAATAGGAAATATCGAAGCTTTTGTGTTCTTGTAAAAACAATCTAGTCAGCTTTCTGATATCCCCATTTAGATGTGTGTTTGTTTTCTGTTATTCTCCAATCAAGCACAAAATAATGATTTCTGGTTCTCCAGTAGATGGAAGACTGAGTTGTAAAACTTTTACTATAAACTGGTCATACAAGAGATTTGTGAAGCTAATCACAAGTCAAAAACCATTCTTAGAGAAAAAATGTAACATGAACAATTGGTTGAATTCTTTCATCAAGTGATATTGTGGCTGTGTGTTAGGTAACACTGATTGCATATGGAAGCTGCAGTTCTTATCCATGGGTGCATTTGTGGCTCTTGCATGAGCATATGACTTACACAGGTCAATAGGAAAATAACTTTATCCTCTCACACCCTCCCCTAATCACTCATCACCTTTGAAACACATTCAGTGGGGCTTGCTACTTCATACTCCCTATATTGAAAAATATTTGGGATTCTATGCTTTTTCAACATGAAATAAAATCCTCTAATGCTTTGGTTTCACTTTAGCATCAGTCCTTCCAAAGAACACCCAGGACTGATCTCTTTTAGGGTGGACTGGTTGGATCTCCTTGCAGTCCAAGGGACTCTCAAGAGTCTTCTCCAACACCACAGTTCAAAGGCATCAATTTTTTGGTGCTCAGCTTTCTTCACAGTCCAACCCTCACATCCATACATGACTACTGGAAAAACCATAG
>NW_011494799.1:2754806-2773947 GCF_000754665.1 Bison bison bison | reverse complement strand
AAATAAAGTCTGACACTGTTTCCACTGTTTCCCCATCTGTTTGCCATGAAGTGATGGGACCAGATGCCATGATCTTCGTTTTCTGAATGTTGAGCTTTAAGCCAACTTTTTCACTTTGGTCTTTGATGATAGACAAAGCTGTTTCCTAGTTATGGAGCCGAATATGGGTTCTACTATTAACTCCCTCCCCCACCACTACCACCAGACACACTGAATCTCCTGATGGGCACGATGTATCTTTCCTCAAATAGTCATGTAGGTGACTGTTGCTGTTCTGAGTTTCATCCTATGTTGGTTTAGTACTTCCTTCCAGTAGTTTTTCTGGGAAGAATTATAATGTCTCCAGGCTGGCTCTTTTCCTCACCTGGCCCCTCTCATGTCCATGAGACAGGCTCACTAATCCTCACCTCCTCATGAGAGTAAGTGCAGCTCCAAACATGGGTCATTCTCCATCCTTTCTCCTTTGCCCAATGACCACAGACTTTCCTCCTTAGATTTTCTATGTGATTAATATTCTACAGAGTCTCATATTTTTGATCTAGTTCACTGTGCCCTCTTTTAAACTCTGAGAATCATATCTTAAAACTTCCAAGTGATCTCTTTGAGGATTATCTCACCAGGCTTGAGAATTCCCTGTCTTTTAGGAAGAGGGGTGAGAAAGAGAAAAAGAAAGAAAGAAAACTATAAAATTTTAAGAATTCCTTCAATTTTATTTTCGATACCTTTAGCTGATTTCCTAGCCAAGGGTTTTATAATCTGGAGGTGAGTGATGGTTGCAAAACTATCTTTATACCTATCTGTTGCAAATCCTGGAAAGATCTAGTATCTTTTTTTCTTTTTTGAATGGAAATTTGGTGGATGTTATTGTGATCGTCTTCAAGAGAGATCCACCAAAAATGGAGACAAAAGGAACCCCATTTTAATAGCCTACAGTACACGAATTTTTAATACAATTGTGTTTATCATTGAAAACATGTGCTCCAGAGGACAGGAACATTTAATTAATCACTGATCATTTTTCAGTAAGTGAAGCAAGATTAGAAAAGCCACATTGGAACCAGAACAATGATCACCCACTAAGTATGCATTAGTGTCAAGATCAATATGCATTAGGTCAAGGTCTTTTCTATGAGAATGAAGTAAATTGTATGGGAACAACAGAGAACTTTTGGTTAACTACAATTGGATCTCAATTCAGCGTTAAAGATGCTACAGAGAACTATAACTGTGTTAATACTGAAGTTACTGATGGCCTCCTCAATGTCATGAAGGAATGACTTTTTAGTGAGGTCAAGAAACTGATTTTTCAAAGAAAAAATATTCTATCTGTGTAAATGAAAACTTACTTGATTTATTGAGAAATTATGTGAAAATACTTTTACATGAAACTTATAGAACCAGAAAACCATTGAAATGACAAACCTTAGTTAATTCATTAATGTTGAATACCCTGAATCTAATTATAGAGTATTAATATTACAATTATTAGATTTAAAAATAAAAATAAAACAGAATTTCTTTAAGGGACTTGATATTTTTAATTTTTCAGAAAAATAAGCTGAAAGCATATTATTGTTGTTGCTGTTGTTTAGTTGCCAAGTTGTCTCCGACTCTTTGCAACCCCATGGACTGCAGGACACCAGGCTCCCCTGTCCTTCACTGTCTCCTGGAGTTTACTCAAATTCATGTCCATTGAGTCAGAGATGCTATCTCATTCTTTGCCAGCTCCTTCTCCTCTTGCCTTCCAGTCTTTCCCAGCATCAGGGTCTTTTCCAATGAATCATCTCTTCACGTCAGGTAGCCAAAGTATTGAAGCTCAGCTTTAGCGTCAATCCTTTCATTGAATACTCAGGGTTGATTTCTTTTAGGATTGACTGGTTTGATTTTGTAACCCAAGGGAATCTAAAGAGTTTTCTCCTGCATGACAGTTTGAAAGCATCAGTTCTTCAATGCTCAGCCCTTTTTATTGTTCAGTTGCTAAGTCGTGTCGGACTCTTTGACCCTGTAGACTGTAGCCTGCCAGGCTCCTCTCTCCATGGGATTTCCCAGGTAAGAGTAGTGGAGTGGGTTGCCATTTCCTTCTCCAGGGCATCTTCCCCACCTGGGGATCAAAATCCAGTCTTCTGTGTCTCCTGCATTTGCAAGCAGATTCTTTACTGCTGAGCCACCTAGGAAGCCCCTCCTTTATTCTTGACATTTAAAGAAATTATTTTCAAATTTTTAATCACATACGAAGAAATATTTCCAGAGGTGAGAACAACCAAGAGATAATTAAGAATTTAATGCAGCCATCACTTATTTCTCTTTTGAATGTCAGGTGATTTTGGATATGGCATCTGATGATGTGCTTATAGAAACCTTTAGTGAGAAATATCTTCATAAGTTAGAAGATGTTTTAAATATAAATATCCAGAAATATTTGACAGGTGCTACCAGACATTTGTTTCCCTGTGGCTCAACTGGTAAAGAATCTGCCTGCAGTGAGGAAGACCTGGGTTTGATTCCTGGGTTGGGAAGACCCCCTGGAGAAGGGAACGGCTACCCACTCCAGTATTCTGGCCTGGAGAATTCCATGGACTGTATAATCTATTTGGTCACAAAGTGTTGGCCACGACTGAGTGACTTTCACTTCACATCACTTCAGTTTACCAGACATTTGCTGCTGTTACTGAGAATCTATACTTGTGACATAATTTTTTCTAATTTAGTAAAAAGAAAGGGAAGGAAAAACAAAATGATAAGCAAACACAATAGTTGAACCAGCCGTAGTTTCTAAAACAATAAATTTAAAACAAAATTTATGAGAAAATTCTTTCTCCTTGCCTTTCTTCTTTATATATGAGAGTGATGTTTCAAACATTTTATTGTGCTTACTAAATAATTTTTAAACATTTTTGTGTGATATATTTGCCTAAAGTTTTCTATCAGTGCTAAATGGCCATTATATGACCTGGACATCTAATTATCAACACTTTTCTCCATCAATGTACACCTGACATTTAGCCCTCTATATAACAAAGAATTGTTACAAAATATTTGTCAAGTCAACAAGAAGTAGAATTTGCAAGTGGTAAGTGCTATGGAATGAAGTATGTCTCTTTCAAATTTATAGGCTAGAAGCTCTAATCTCCAGCGTGACTGTATTTGGAGACAAGGCTTTTAGGAGCTAATTAGATTAAATGAGATCATAAGGGTAGGGACTTAATCTGACAGAATTGGTGGCTTTATAAGATGTGAAAAATTTTTGTCTGTCTTTTTCTCTGTCTCTTTTCACCATGTGAGAATACAGAGAAAAGGTAATTGTCTGAAAATCAGAAAGAGAGCTCTCACCAGAATTGGATGGATTAGCACTTGATCTTGGGAGAAGGCCATGGCACCCCACTCCAGTACTGTTGCCTGGAAAATCCCATGGACGGAGGAGCCTGGTAGGCTGCAATCCATGGGGCCGCTAAGAGTCAGACACAACTGAGCGACTTCCCTTTCACTTTCCACTTTCATGCATTGGAGAAGGAAATGACAACCCACTCCAGTGTTCTTGCCTGGAGAATCCCAGGGATGGGGGAGCCTGGTAGGCTGCAGTCCATGGGGTTGCACAAAGTCAGACACGACTGAAGCGATTTAGCAGCACTTGATCTTGGACTTTCTAACCCCAGAAACACGAGATAATAAATTTCTGTCTCTTAAATCCCTCAATCTATTATATTAATTATGGCAGCTCAAGCTGACCAATACTGGTGGAATCTAAAATAGTATAGCTGCTATGAGAAACACTATGGCAGTTCCTTTACTTTTTTAAAAATTTAAAATAGAATTATTATATAATTCTGTGGTTCAACTTCTGAGTATATATCCAAATTAATTGAAAACAGGATATCACAAAGGATATTGGTATACCCATGTTCACAGCAGCATTATTTATGATACTGAAGAGATGAAAGCAAACCAAGGGTCCATCAGTGAATGACTAGATAAAGAAAATAAGATGTGCACATGTGCTGTGCTAAGTCACTTCAGTTGTGTCTGACTCTTTGCAACCCTATGGACTGTAGCCAGCCAGGCTCCTCTGCCCATGGCATTTTCCAGGCAAGAATACTGGAGTGGGTTGCCATATTTCCTCCAGGAGATCTTCCTGACCCAGGGATGGAAACTGCATCTCCTGTGGCTCCTGTATTGAAAGTGGATTCTTTACCACTGAGCCACCTGAGAAGCCCACGTGTTATTGAGCCTTCAAAAAAAGGCAATTGTGACACATGTTATAACATAGATGAGACTGAGGACATCTTGTTAAGTGAAATCAGCCAGTCATCAAAAAAGAAAGAAAGAAAAACCAAATAGTGTGTAATTCTGCTTAGGTGAAGTATCTAGAGTAGTCAGATTCATAGGAACATAAAGTAGAATAGTGAATACCAGGGGCTAAGAAGAGGGAGGGAATGGAAAATTGTTATTTAATGGCTATAGAGTTTCAAGAAACAATGTAAGCATACTTAACACAATTAAACTGTACACTTAAAAATAGTTTCAATGAAAATTTTATGCTATGTGCATTTTATTTTAATTTTTAAAATTTTAAAAAGATCTTAAGAAAGTTGTTTGACCAGATTTACTGTGAGAATCTGCAAAGAGCTGAGTCCTTCACCAAATACATTTCCAACAATCAGAAACATCAGTTGTTAATCACAGTCAGCTATTTATTCTAAAGGTCCTGTAAATTTATACACTTATCTACATTGAGATTAAAAGTAGTCTAGAATAATGGTTTGAGGCCCTATATTGTGCATGTCTAAGAAAATTGTGTTTCTTTCTTTCTTTGACAGAATTGTGAGTTTGAAGGAAAAAAAATAATGGGAAGCCTTTGCTTCAGGAAATTAGATGCTGCATTGGGTAATATTTGTGAGTCTGAGATATTGGGTTTATATCATAGCCATGTGCTTTCAATCTGTGTACATCAGTGGACACTTTACTCTTTGTATCCTGTTGTGCTGAAGATTTCAAAGCACTTTATGAATAACAATTTCCTGAGATGCAAGCTTCTGGAAACACAATCTGTTTTTTGTTTTTTTTTTTTCTAAGAAAGGAGAATATGATATATTTTGAAAGGTATAGTGGGAAAATATGGAAAAGAAACCTTACCTGTGTGCAGGGGCAGATTTGGAGAGTGAGATGTGAGGAAACAGGAGGAAAAACACGTTTCCCTTTGGTCTCTGGAGGTAAAGTTTACAAAAACAATATAAAACGAGACTACTTAAAATGGCACTGAAAAATGATAAATCCATACTATCTTCCCTAAGTAAATTAATGAGTTAAAGAGTGGACAAAACAAGGAGAACTGAGTATTGGGGATTGTGTGTGGCAGTGAGAAACACTTCGTTCCTGACACTGAAGAGCCTCTTGTGTATTGGTTTTCTCTTGCCATGTAATGAATTACCACGGATGGAGCAGCTTAAAACAATGTGGCTGTATTACCTCACAGTTACGTAGGTCGGTCTTTCAGGCAGTGATCAAATGGGTTCTCTGCTCAGGGGCTTATTAAGCTGTGATGGAGGTGCTGGGACTGCAGTTCATCCAGTGCTCAGAGAGTCTTCCAACCTCACTGCTGCTGGAAGAGAATTCATCTCCTTGGGACTGTAGGACTGACATCCTCCTTCTTTCTGGTGATGGCCCTCAGCTCCTAGTACAGTTCAGTTCAGTTCAGTTCATTCCCTCAGTCGTGTCTGACTCTCTGTGACTCTATGGACTGCAGCACGCAATGCCTCCCTGTCCATCACCAACTCCCGGAGTTTACTCAAACTCTCATGTCCATTGTGTCGGTGATGCCATCCAACCATCTCATCCTCTGTCATCCCCTTCTCCCCCCGGCTTCAGTCTTTCCCAGCATCAGGGTCTTTTCAAATGAGTCAGTTCTTCACATCAGGTGGCCAAAGTACTGCAGTTTTAGCTTCAGCATGAGTCCTTCCAATGGATATTCAGGACCGATTTCCTTTAGGACTGACTGGTTGGATTTCCTTGCAGTCCAAGGGACTCTCAAGAGTCTTCTCCAACACTGCAGTTCAAATGCATCAATTTTTTGGTGCTCAGCTTTCTTTATAGTCCAACTCTCACATCCAAACATGATTACTGGAAAACCATAGCTTTGAATAGACATACCTTTGTTGGCAAAGTAATATCTATGCTTTTTTATATGCTGTCTAGGTTGGTCATAACTTTTTTCCAAGGATCAAGTGTCTTAATTTCATGGCTGCAGTCACCATCTGCAGTGATTTTGGAGCACCAAAAAAATGAAGTCTCTCACTGTTTCCATTGTTTCCCATGAAGTGATGGGACTGGATGCCATGATCTTAGTTTTCTGAATGTTGAGTTTTAAGCCAGCTGTTTCACTCTCCTCTTTCACTTTCATCAAGAGGCTCTTTAGTTCTTCTTCACTTTCTGCCATAAGGGTGGTATCATCTGCATATCTGAGGTTATTGATATTTTTCCTGGCAATCTTGATTCAGCTTGTGCTTCATCCAGCCTGGCATTATGCATGATGTACTCTGCATATAAGTTAAATAAGCAGGGTGACAATATACAGCCTTGATATACTCCTTTCCTGATTTGGAACCAGTCTGTTGATCCATGTCCATTTCTAACTATTGCTTCTTGACCTGCATACAGATTTCTCAAGACTCAGGTAAGGTGATCTGGTATTTCCATCTCTTGAAGAACTTTACACAGTTTGTTGTAATCCACACAGTCAAAGGCTTTGGCGTAGTCAATAAAGCAGAAGTAGATGTTTTACCGGAACTCTCGTGCCTTTTTGATGATCCAACAGATGTTGGCAATGTGATCTCTGGATCCTCATGGATTAATGCACAGCAAACTCATTGGTAACCTAAATTATAGTCTCCATATTTCTCTTCCATACGTAAAGTTATGTAATCACAGGAGTGATAACCTATAATATTCAAAGGTTTTATTCACACTAAAGAGAAGGCACCTGATGCAGACAGCTGACTCTTTGGAAAAGTCCCTGGTGCTGGGAAAGACTGAGGGCAGGAGTAGGGAGTGTCAGGGGATTAGATAACTGGATGGCATCACCAATGCAATGAATATGAACTTGGTGAAACTCTGCGAGATGGTGAGGGACAGGGAGGCCTGGAGTGCTGCAGTCCATGGGATCGCAAAGAGTCAGATATGACTGGGTGACTGAACAGCAACAAAAGGGAGGCAGTAATACATGATGGAGCAGGAATCCTGGAGGGCTCATCTTAGAATCCTGACTCCCTTATCAGAGAATTGTTGTTGTAATTTAAGTTGTGTCCAATTCTTTTGCAACCGCATGGACTGTAATCTGCCAGGAATTTCCTGCCAGGCACTGTACCTCATTCCATGGGATTTCCTAGGCAAGAATAGTGAAGCAGGTTGACATTTCCTTCTCCAGGGGATCTTCCCAAGCCAGGGATTGAACCCACATTTCCTGCATTGCAAGGAAATTCTTTACTGCTGAGACATATGGGAAGCCCGTATCAAAGAGAGGTAGATAAATATTGAATGCACCATTTTTAAATGGCAAATGTGAGGAGCCATCTATTTAGGAGCTGTAAAGACCAGAGAAGGAGCCCTTGGCTGAGTCTGAGGATATAAGAAACCTTGGAGAATATAAGGTCGCTTGTATTGGCTATGGAATAGCCATAGTCACGGAAGCCATGCAAGACTAAGGTAGGCAAAATAGGTTGAGGTGGGCATGGACGAGCTCAGAAGAGACTGGAGAAACACTGCTTCAGAGTGGTGTAAAGTGGATAAAGAATAACGCAGAAGCCAAAGAGGTCAAAAATGGTAACAAAGAGTGATTGTATTAGTGTCTTATGGCTGCATACTTAAAGTACCACAAAATAGGTGGCTTAAAAACAACAGAAATGAAAACCCTCATAATGAAATCCCTGGAGGATGAACATCTGAAATCAGGATGGCTAATGGAAATGCTGTATAGCACAAGGAGCCCAGCTCACTGCTCTGTGGTGACCGAGATGGGTGGGATGGAGAGAGTGGGAAGGAGGTCCAAGATAGAGGGGATATATGTACGCTATACCGATTCCCTTCGTTGTACAGCAGAAACTAACACAGCGATGTAAAGCAGTTATACCCCAGTTAAAAAAAAGTATTGACACAATCATGTTCCCTGTGAAGGTTCCAGGGGAGGAATTTTCTGTTCCTCTTCTTTTTTTTTTTCCCCCTAATTAATTTTTATTGGAGTATAGTTGCTTAACTCCTTTCCTTTTCTTAGCTTCTGGTGGCTGTCTATAAATCTTGCCTTTCCTTGGATTGTCAATGCATCTCTCCATTCTTTGCCTCTTTCTTTACATAATCTTCTTCCCTGCATGTCTGGACACTAGTTATTTCATTTGGGTCCACTCTAATCCCATTCTAATCCAGTATGAACTTATCTTTACTTGATGGCATATGCAAAGATCCTGTTTCTCAATAGGTTCACACTAACAAGTTCTGGGATGAGAATTGTAACTTATTTTATGGAAACGGAGGCAACTAATGACAACACTGATCAACAGAGAACAAAGGAATGATAAAAATGTAAAGGTGATTTCTGGCTTTACCTGGTAATTTAAGGGTGAGTTCTGCCTGAAGGGATTGGAAGCCCAATGTCAGTGGTTGATTGGAGAATGGGTGGTACAGAAATACAGACCTAGAAGCAAAAAGAGCAAGTGAGAACTTAGAGGAATCCATGTCTGGAATCAAGGGAGGTGTTGACAAATTTTAGGTAAAAGCGAAAGCAGATAAAGATAAGTACAGAGGACTTACCTGGTGGTCCAGTGATTGAGACTCCATGCTCCCACTGCAGGGGGCACGGGTTCCATCCCTGGTTGGGGGAAGATCCCACCTGCCATGCGAAGTGGGCAAAAAAGAAAAAGATGGGTCTAGACATGACCACTCCTTGGGGAATGTCTGGTAATTATAACTCACTGCTCATGGACTCAATATTCTTCATGAATTAGGACTTGAGACTGAGGAAGAGACCACTGGTGGGGGTTGGGCTCTCGAAGAGGGTAGTGGCTCAGTGGTGAAAATCCACCTGCCAGTATAAGAGGTTCAGTTTCGGTCCCTGACTTGGGAAGATCTCCTGGAGAAGGAAATGGCAAACCCCTCCAGTATTCTTGCCTGGAGAATTCCATGAACAGAGGAACCTCCTACAGTCCATGTACCTGCGAAAGAGTGGGACAAGACTTATTGACTAAACAATCACAACAACATGAAAAGAATTAACCTGTGATGCTGAGGCCCAGCTGAAGTTGGAGACTGCTACGTGCGATGCAGACATCAGCAGCTGGGGAAGCGCCTTATAAAGACTATAAGATTAAACCAAACACTGCCCTTCTGCAGGAGCCAGGGCTGGCTACCTAATTTGTAGGACCTGGTGCAAAATGAAGATAAGGAGTCCCTTGATCACAAAGCAGGAAGAAGTCTTTTCCTTCCTTCTCTCTCTTCTCCTGTCTTGGTATTTTTTAATTGACTATTTAACGTTATGGTGCTCCCTCTGACTCCAGAACTCACAAGCCCTCAGGGCCCCATTCCATACTTGGGGTACAGGGAACAGGCACCCAACCATGACCTTCTCCATCTCTTATCCAGGCCCCTCCAGCAGTGAAGGCTGCTGCTGGTTGCTGGGCAAGGATTGGAGAACAGGCATGTAAGAGTCCCTCCTAGGGAGGTGAAGAGGGCTCATGCAGGGAGAGAGGCTCCAAGCCCCTGACACCCCCTCCATTGTCCCATCAGACAAGTTTCAAGACACAAATACAAAGGTGGAATTGTTAATAATTTCAAGATGGTGAGTGGAGAGCAATAAATCCCAAGTTAGGGATTGATCACCTTCTGAGTGGGTGACCTTGTGAGACTACACTGGTCTCCTCCCCAGGAAGCCAGCCCCAGCAGATACATCAGGTGGAGTGTGTGAGGCAGAGGGTAAGGTGGGTTTGATGGAGTCCAGGGAGAAATTATCCAGAGGGTTCCAGGTTGGGGGTGGAAGGAAGAGATGACAGAAGTATTCTGATAGAAGGAGTGCAGGAATGAGGCATTAGGAACACAGTGGAGCTGAAAAGCATGAGGAGTGTGAAAGAGCTGAAACAATAGAAGACGGTGATCTCAGAGTGAAATGCGAGTCTGACATTTTGGTGGTCATGCTACAGGAGGCTGAAATGGAATAAAATGCAAAGAATTCTGATCCTGGCAATGCAGGCGCCCCAAGGATGGATATCAATGGAGGCTTGTCATCATCTTCCTTTCCTTGTTCTCCTTCCAACCCCCATCCTTCTTCCATTTACTGAGATCTCTGTAGAAAGTCAAGGGAAAATTAAATCACGATGTTTTAACTTGATAGCATTACTAATTTCTCACCATCTCCTACGGCTCCCCAAATGTACAAACACAAATCATCAATTTGTGTGAGTTGAATATGTGTAACCATACCCTGAAGTTAAAATATCACAGAACTGCTTTCTTTTATTCTAAAACAAAACCACAAATGTGGTATGGGAGACCATGTGTTATTTGTGTGACCTTGTTCTTGGTATCTCTAAAGGCAACGTGGAAATTTAAACACATGTAGCCAATGTAGGCTGTGTATTTAAGAAAAGAGAAAAAGGCTTTATAATATTTAAAGTGTATAATGGAATATCATACATTCATATAAACACCTTATGTTTGGAAAGGGAGACCAAAATATAGGCAATATTACTTTGTCTTGTGTTTTGTATTAATTTGTTTTAAGCATAATTGATAATGATAACATATAATAAATGCCTCTAACTAGAGAAGAAGGCCACTGAGAAAAAGTTTACTCTAATGATTCTATCAGGATGGTTTCTTATTGTTAAAGTTCATAAAGTTAGCAAAATGCTGGGAAGATGTATCAGAGTAAAAGCAATGAGTGCAGAGTCAATTATGACATAACTATAAGAAAGAAATGAATGTCGAAGAACTGTAATTTCCTCACACTTCTACATTCAAAGAACCAACGCCCTCTATCAAATCTGTTAGAGCTTATATTTTATAATACATCTTCATCTAGAGATGAAAACATTTTATTTAAAGAGAAGCCAGCAGACCCACTTGAACTCTGAATACATAGAAGTTTAAGGTTGAAACATTTTGTTAAAAAGAATTTTTAGGATATGGTGACAGCACTTTTTTTTTCCTCAGAGGAAGCAGGTTAAGACATATCATTTGAAGACCAAGTACCCAACAGGAAAGAGTGTAGAAAGGAATGGTGACAATGTTTCTTTTTTTATCGCCATAATTATGGGGGTTGCACCTGACTGGACTCTCTCCCATCAGCTTCCAGTAAAGCACTGACATTTTAAGTGGACATTTGGACGGATGCTAGGAAGGAGGAAAAGGAGAACAGCAATGGTGCCTCTTGTTGGGCAATTTTAGTGCTCCCTGGAAGCCTAAGTGCAACCTTGTGGTTAAACTTTTCTGATGGTGTTAAACACTAAACAGTGGGTACTCACTAACAATATCCAGCCTATCAGAGGATCAGTTTCATAGCCTCGCCTAGTGCCCTGGCTGAATTTCTGGTTTTAAGTATCAAATTCTTCCTGGTATTTCAGAATAGATGCATTAGTGCACAAATTAGGTTAAAAGAAAAAAAAAATATTGCATAGAAGATTCTCAATGCTAATTTTTTTCTGGATCTCTCTTCTGCTAAATGATAGGGTTTAGTAGACGAAAATAAAATCCCATTCAAATTTTAAACCAAGTGCAATTTATTATATTTAGATGATGGAAGAGATTGTTTCAGGGAAAATGTGCATTTCTCTATTTATATAATCAAAACATATTTCAGAGACATGTTTGAAAACAGCATCCCTGGTGGCTCAGACGGTAAAGAATCTGCCTGCAATGCTGGAGACCCCAGTTCAATCCCCAGGTCAGGAAGATCCCCCTGAAGGAGCAACTGCAACTCACTCCAGTATTCTTGCCTAGAAAATCCCATGGACAGAGGAGCCTGGTGGGCTACAGTCCATGGGGTCGCAAAGAGTAGAACACAACCGAGAGACTAACACTTTCACTTTCTAAAGAGTTGGTATCTTCTTGAAACACAAGGCTTTTTCAAAGCATATCAGTTCTTGAAACAAGATGCTTGCTGCTCACCTAACAGGAGAGGTTAAGATCCGTCAAATCATCAGACGTTAGGGGTTTAAGTGCAAGTGAATTCTTTTCGGCTCATTCAGGTGGCTCCAACCGGGCAATGAATTTGCTTCGTGATACCATTAGATGGCGTGGAGTTCTTAATTACCAAACAAATGGAAAGTTGCTGGCTGGTGCTGACAGCTCCTTTATGCATCATCTTCCCAGAACGTGAATGATTAATGGAATTTTCTCAACACAGTCAAAGTTGTGTACTGACGGAATTAAAGCTGAAATTGGCAAGGTCCTAGTGGGAAGACTTTTGTTATAATGGCATGGACCTGCCAAGCTCTCCAGATGAAAAATAGGAACAATTAGTGATGGCTCTTAGCGGTTCTTGATATTCTTTGGGTTTGATCTCAATTGAAAGTCATCTTATTTGGATGCTGTTTTGAAGTAAGGCAGTGACATTCAGTCTCTCTTTGTGGCTTATAAACATCAGTGACAGGGTCTGTGTCCTGATGAAAGCCCTGTGCCCGGCCAAGTAGTAAGTTGACATCTTTCTAAAACCTGAGCCAGAGGAAATGATCAAGGCACAGATCTATTCATTTTGGCTTCTTTAGTCTAGAAGCCCCAGTACATTTCTTCTCAAGCTCAAGCCAGGTGGTCCAGACATCAGCGGACGATGTTATCCCAGGAGGGGAAGATTGTTAATACCTAGCTTTATGAATAGCTGTGGCTCTAGAGACAGAATCTTCTTAGTGATTTGGATAAGAAAAAAGAATGGTAGAAACTAAAAGAATAACTAGCTAAGCATAATTAAGGAGAACTTTCTATCTATTCCAGGTTTTTCTCCCAATCTCTGCCTGCTGTGCAGGATTACCTACTTTTAATTCTGTGTCTTGTAATTTCTTGCCAAAATATTGCAAGAATTTGACTCTGACTCAGCTGTTACCCCCTTCACACGCATACATCTGTCTAGTTCCATAACAAAAATCACTGCAGCTTGATTTCTCTCAGCCAAGAGTAGCTTGCAAACAATCACCTCTCTAATTATTCCCAAAATTAACAGTGACCTCTGTAGCATGGTGGTATTTTTGGAGTCTTCAGTCCAATGTTCCGGGCAATTGGTTGTGGCAATGCAGATGGCCTTAATGCCTGGGCAATAGGACCAGGAATTTGCCTCAAAATTAAGAACTGGCTTGTAAACTCATGGCCACTGTTCCTATGATATAAAACTGATCATACCAAACTAAGCCAGAGTTGACATACTTGCATACTTTTTGGTGTTTATCAATGCTGCCATTTTGCAATGAAAGAAAGATTTGGCAGAGTACATTGTTTCCTAATCCCCATGCAGATGAAAATTGTGGATGCTATTGTTACTAGTTTTGACTGGACATCATGGGCCCTCTGCTTGTACTTTTTGGCTTCACTCAGCCAAATCAACGTGTAGTTTCCTACAGAGAATTTTTAAGTTGATATTGAGTCTGTTTACACATACATATATGTGTAAACATATATGTGCGTATATATATCAGTCAGTTCAGTCCAGTCACTCAGTCGTGTCCGAATCTTTGCGACCCCATGAATTGCAGCACACCAGGCCTCCTTGTCCATCACCAACTCCCGGAGTTCACCCAAACTCATGTGCATGGAGTCGGTGATGCCATCCAGCCATCTCATCCTCTGTCATCCCCTTCTCCTCCTGCCCCCAATCCCTCCTAGAATCAGGGTCTTTTCCAATGAGTCAACTCTTTGCATGAGGTGGCCAAAGTATTAGAGTTTCAGCTTCAGCATCGATCCTTCCAATGAACACCCAGAACTGATCTCTTTTAGAATGGACTGGTTGGATCTCCTTGCAGTCCAAGGGACTCTCAAGAGTCTTCTCCAACACCACAGTTCAAAAGCATCAATTCTTCAGCTTTTAGCTTTCTTCACAGTCCAACTCTCACATCCATACATGACCAGTGGAAAAACCATAGACTTGACTAGACGGACCTTTGTTAGCAAAGTAATGTCTCTGCTTTATATATATATATATATCCATGGGGTCGCTAGGAGTTGGACACGACTGAGAGACTTCACTTTAATTTTTCACTTTCATGCACTGGAGAAGGAAATGGCAACCCACTCCAGTGTTCTTGCCTGGAGAATCCCAGGGACAGGGGAGCCTGCTGGGTTGCTGTCTATAGGGTCTCACAGAGTCGGACATGACTGAAGCATCTTAGCAGCATATATATTTTCACTTATGGCTGCCCTGGGTCTTTGCTGCTGCGTACAGGCTTCCTCTAAGTTGCGGTGAGCAGGGGCTATTCTTCGCTGTGGTGTGCAGGCTTCTCATTGCAGTGGCCTCTCCTGCTGCAGAGCATGGGCTCTGGGGCCCTCAGGCTTCAGCAGTTGTGGTGCATGGATGAAGCTGTAAATATTTTACTGAGTGATACACAGTTTAAACTATACTCTGAAGGTGAGTTTTCTCACTATGTCCTGGAATAAATAGTTGGTTTTGAATTTTATATATAAGCCATCATGTGAAATAGTGAATCAGTTTTGGCTTGGAGTCTGGACAATAGTCAACTTGCTTCATTTTTCCAAAGAAAAGTTTCTGAAAAAAACAACTGTTGCACATTAGTGTCTTTGCAGGACTGAACGCTTTTGAAACGGAACAAGCTCATTTGCAAACATAAATAATATATTGCATCCACATATTAAAGAATCCAGCATTATTGTGTTAAGTATTTGGTTAAAAAAGCAAAAATAAACAAACAAACAAAACTCTCAGAAGACAATGGCTCATTTGTATGTGATAACACCAACCGTGTTCCAGGTAAGATTTGTGCTCGATAACTTGCTGATTTGGGGGTTGGTGTGAATAACAGGATATCAGAGCGCTTCATTAGCTTCAATTGTCATAAACCTTGTCAAGTGTACTGGATGTCACTGTATGTTGTTTTCCTGCTGTTTATTAAAGTCAGCTCCAAATACATAAAAACAAAGGAGACATTTTGATCCTTTTAAGGGCACTTGGTGCTGATCCTACATTCAGTGCTTTGCAGATCTCTCTACCTCTGAGTGAGCTGGTTTATTTTCACAGCTTCACCTATTCCATGGAAAGCGCCAGGCACCATGCAAGCAGGCAGATGCCAGGGCGATTAACTAGAAAACCATGTAGATTAACCTCCTCTATTAGCATGTGGTTCCAGTTTGGAAAGGGACGTGTGAGTTCTCTCAGTATGTTTCCAACATCATCAGAGAAATATAATCATCCCCCCTGGGAGAGCAGAAGGAACAACAGATCGCCAAGTATCTCAAATCCCCAAGGGAGGCATAATTGTATAATAACCACATTCTTTCTTTGTATTATCTTACTGTTGGTTCATAACAAAAATGACTTGGGCAAATCAGGGTGTAAAGCACATAATATCTCAGAGAGAAAAGACTACTTTTTCTCCCTAACTCAAAAGTCCAGCTAGTGTTTAAAATTTGGCTCCTGACTCAGTTCAGATCAGTTCAGTTGCTCAGTTATGACCAACCCTTTGTGACCCCATGGACTGCAGCACGCAATGCCTCCCTGTCCGTCACCAACTCCTGGAGTTTACTCAAACTCATGCCCCTCGTGTCGGTGATGCCATCCAACCATCTCATCCTCTGTCATCCCCTTCTCCTCCCAACTTCAGTCTTTCCCAGCATCAGGGTCTTTTCCAATGAGTCAGTTCTTCCCATCAGGTGGCCAAAGTATTAGAGTTTCAGCTTCAGCATCAGTCCTTTCAAAGAATATTCAGGATTGATTTCCTTTAGGATGGACTAATTGGATCTCCTTGCAGTCCCAGAGACTCTCAAGAGTCTTCTTCAACACCACAGTTCAAAAGCATCTGTTCTTAAGCATCAATTCTTCAGTGCTCAGCTTTCTTTATAGTCCAACTCTCACATCCATACATGACTACTGGAAAAACCATAGCTTTGACTAGACAGACCTTTGGTGGCAAAGTAATGTCTCTGCTTTTTAATATGCTGTCTAGGTTGGTCATTGCTTTTCTTCCAAGAAGCAAGTGTCTTTTAATTTCATGGCTGCAGTCACCATCTGCAATGATTTTGGAGCACCAAAAAAATAAAATCTCTCACTGTTTCCATTGTTTCCCATGAAGTGATGGGACCAGATGCCATGATCTCAGTTTTCTGAATGTTGGTTTTAAGCCAATTGTTTCACTCTCCTCTTTCACTTTCATCAAGAGGCTCTTTAGTTCTTCTTCACTTTCTGCCATAAGGGTGGTATCATCTGCATATCTGAGGTTATTGATATTTCTCCCAGCAATCTTGATTCCAGCTTGTGCTTCATCCAGCCCGGCATTAACACATGATGTACTCTGCATAGAAGTTAAATAAGCAGGGTGACAATATACAGCTTTGATGTACTCCTTTACCTATTTGGAACCAGTCTGTTGTTCCATGTCCAGTTCTAACTGTTGCTTCCTGACCTGCATGCAGATTTCTCAAGAGGCAGGTCAGGTGGTCTGGTATTCCCATCTCTTGAAGAACTTTCCACAGTTTGTTGTGATCCACACAGTCAAAGGCTTTGGCATAGTCAATAAAGCAGAAGTAGATGTTTTTCTGGAACTCTCGCTTTTTCGATGATCCATCAGATGTTGGCAATTTGATCTCTGGTTTCTCTGCCTGTTCTAAGTCCAGCTTAAACAGCTGGAAGTTCATGGTTCGCATACTGTTAAATCTTGGCTTGGAGAATTTTGAGCATTACTTTGCTAGTGTGTGAGATGAGTGCAATTGTGTGGTAGTTTGAACATTCTTTGGCATTGCCTTTCTTTGGGATTAGAATGAAAACTGGCCTTTTCCAGTCCTGTGGCTACTGAGTTTTCCAAATTTGTTGGAATATTGAGTGCAGCACTTTCAGAGCATCATCTTTTAGGATTTGAAATAGCTCAACTGGAATTCTGTCACCTCCACTAGCTTTGTTCATACTGATGCTTCCTAAGGCCCACTTGACTTCGCTTTCCAGGATGTCTGGCTCTAGATGAGTGATCAGACCATTGTGGTTATCTGGGTCATGAAGATCTTTTTCATATAGTTCTTCTGTGTATTGTTGCCACCACTTCTTAATATCTTCTGCTTCTGTTAGGTCCATACCATTTCTGTCCTTTATTGTGCTCATCTTTGCATGAAAATTTCCCTTGGTAGCTCTAATTTTGTTGAAGAGATCTCTAGTCTTTCCTATTCTCTTGTTTTCTTCTATTTCTTTGCACTGATCACTGAGGAAGGCTCTCTTGTGTCTCCTTGCTATTCTTTGGAACTCTGCATTCAAATGGATATATCATTCCTTTTCTCTTTTGCCTTTAGCTTCTCTTTTCTCAGCTATCTGTAAGGCCTCATCAGACAACCATTTTGCCTTTTATTTTGGGGGGATGGTCTTGATCCCTGCCTCCTATACAATGTCACAAACCTCCATCCATAGTTCTTCAGGGACTCTATCAGATCTAATCCCTTGAATCTACTTGTCACTTCCACTGTGTCATCATACAGGATTGACTTAGGTCATACCTAAATGGTCTAGTGGTTTTCCCTACTTTAATTTAAGTCTGAATTGGGCAATAAGGAGTTCATGGTATGTGCCATAGTCAGCTCTTGGTCTTGTTTTTGCTGACTGTATAAAGCTTCTCCATCCTTGGCTGCAAAGAATATAATTGGTCTGATTTTGGTGTTGACCATCTGGTGACGTCCATGTGTAGAGTCTTCTCTTGTGTTGTTGGAAGAGAGTGTTTGCTATGACCAGTGCATTCTCTTCGCAAAACTCTATTAGCCTTTGCCCTGCTTCATGCTGTACTCTAAGGCCAAATTTGCCTGTTACTCCAGGTATTTCTTGACTCCCTATTTTTGCATTCCAGTCCCCTATAATGAAGAGGACATGCTTTTGGGTGTTAGTTCTAGAAAGTCTTGTAGGTCTTCATAGAACTGTTAAACTTCAGTTTCTTCAGCATTACTGGTCAGGGCATAGACTTGGATTATTGTGATATTGAATGGTTTGCCTTTGAAACAAACAGAAATCATTCTGTCATTTTTGAGATTGCATCCAAGTACTGCATTTTGGACTCTTTTGTTGACTATGATGTCTACTCCATTTCTTCTAAGGAATTCTTGCCCACAGTAGTAGATATAATGGTCATATGAGTTAAATTCGCCCATTCCAGTCCATTTTAGTTCATTGATCCCTAAAATGTCGATGTTCACTCTTGCCATCTCCTGTTTGATCACTTCCAATTTGCCTTGATCCATGGACCTAAGATTCCAGATTCTTATGCAGTATTGCTCTGTATAGCATTGGACTTTACTTCTGTCACCAGTCACATTTACAACTGTGTGTTGTTTTTGCTTTGGCTCCGTCTCTTCATTATCTGGAGTTATTTCTCCAGTGATCTCCAGTAGCACCTACCGACCTGCAGAGTTCATCTTTCAGTGTCATACTTTTTTACCTTTTCATCTGTTCGTAGTGTTCTCAAGGCAAGGATACTGAAGTGGTTTGCCATTCCTTTCTCCAGTGGACTGCATTTTGTCAGAACTCTCTGCCATGATCTGTTTGTCTTGGGTGGCCCTACACGACTTGTCTCATAGTTTTATTGAGTTAGACCAGATTGTGGTCCCTGTGATTAGTTTGGTTAGTCTTCTGTGATTGTGATTTTCATTCTGTCTGCCCTCTGATGGATATGTATATATTCTGGCAAGTAGTAATTTTTACAGGTTAAGGTTAAAATCAGAGAATATTTGTTACCGAATGTAAGTGTATGTGCCTGATGCACAGTGATGACAAATAAGCCAAAACATTGGGGTTTGGAGCCAAGAAAGGTGAGCAGGGCCGCATAGGAGAAGGATGATTTGTTCTCCCAAAGCCCTGAATTCCTCGAAGGGTTTCAGCAAAGCACTTTTTAAAAAAATTTATTTTTGCTGTTGTTGTCTCAGTCACCTAAGTCGTGACTACTTTAGCAACTTCATCGGACTTGCAGCTCGCCAGGGCTACCTC
>NW_011494799.1:2725687-2754706 GCF_000754665.1 Bison bison bison | reverse complement strand
TGCAACCTCATGGACTGCAGCACGCCAGGCTCCTCCGTCCTCCACTATGTCCCAGAGTTTGGTCAAGTTCATGACCACTGAGTCAGTGATGCTATCTAACCATCTCATCCTCTGTCACCATCTTCTCCTTTTGCCTTCAGTCTTTCCCAGCATCAGTGTCTTTTTCCAGTAAATTGGCTCTTTGCATCAGGTGGCCAAAACATTGGAGCTTCATCTTCTGCATCAGTTCTTCCAATGAATATTCAGGGTTGATTTCTTTTAGGATTGACTGGTTTGATCTCCTTGCAGTCCAAGGGACTCTCAAGAGTCTTCTCCAGCACCACAAATCGAAAGCATCAATTCTCTGATGCTCAACCTTCTTTACAGTCCAACTCTATTTTAAATTGGAGGATAATTGCTTTACAATGCTGTATTGGTTTCTGCTGTACAACAATATGAATCGGCCATAAGTATACATATATCCCTTCCCTCTTGACCATCCCCCTGTCCCCATCCCACCCTTCTGCATCAGTACAGAGCACTGGACTGAGCTTCCTTTGTTATTGGCAGCTTCCTACTAGCTTCTTTTTTACACGTGGTAATTTGTGTGTTTCAGTGCTGCTCTCCCAATTATCCCCATTCTCTCCTTCCACCACTGTGTCCACAAGTGTGTTATCTATGTGTCTCTATGTTGTCTATGTTAACATATATCTATGTTATACACATATAACATATGTCTATGTTGTCTATGTGTCTCTATTCCTGCTCAGCAAATAAGTTTACCAGTACCATTTTTCTGGATTCCATATACATGCATTCACTTACAATATTTGTTTTTAATTTCTGACTTACTTCACTCTGTATAACATGCTCTAGTTTCATTGAAACCTCAGTTCAAGTGACTCAAATTTATTCCTTTTTATGGCTACACAATATTCCATTGTATATGTGTACCACAACTTCTTTATCTGTTGATGGACATCTGGGTTTCTTCCATGTCCTGGCTATTGTAAACAGTGCTGCAATGAACACTGGGGCACATGTGTCTTTTTGAGTGGTGTTCTTAGGGTATATGCCCAGTAGTGGGATTGCTTTAAAATATATGAGCAGCTGATGCAGTTCAGCATCAGAAAAACAAACAACAGAGTCAAAAAATGGAGAGAAGACCTAAACAGACATTTCTCCAAAGAAAACATACAGATGGCCAACAAAGACATGAAAAAATACTCAGGTGTGCTCATTATTAGAGAAATGCAATTCAAAACTACAATGAGGTATCATATCATCTCACACTGGTCAGAATGGCCATCATCAAAAAATCTACAAGCAAAGAACTTTTAAAGGCGAGGTGAGAGAGGGGTGTTGTTAGTTGTTGCAAACTTTTGGGTGGTTGTTTTGCAGCTGTCCACGTAGGTCAGGTCACAATGTTCCTATAAGCCTCCAACAAAAGAAATATTATTCTCTGTTCTTCACTTTTTAGTCTCTATATGAATGGACTCTTAAAGATTAGAGCCCTGAGAATATGCTAGTCTATTTAATTTCAGACTACAGGTGACATTCTTTTACAAAAGGTGTAGAGCCACCATAACTACGCATACAAAACAGAACAGAATAATATGGAGTCAGATTTGTTCTTCTCTATTACATATCTAAAAGAGCACAAGCACATGATGACTCTTAAGATGACGTGCTCAGGTAACACACTTCAGCTCCATTTGACGTACATGCTCTATCAATTTGCTTATGTCTGAGGACCTTGATAAAGCACACAACAATCTGGTGACCAAGAGATGTGAACAAAGCTCGACCACTTAGGGAAGTTCATGTCATCCTTTGAACTTTAGTCTCCTCATTAGTTAAATGCAATCATAGTACTCAATACACAATTACGGTAGTGATTAAATGATGTCATCCATGGAACTGCAAACCATAGTGCCTAAAACGTAGAAAGTGTTTGATAAATTGGCAGTTGTGTTGCCATTCTGATCATCATTATTATTATTACAGAATGAAAATGCTGATTCTTCAAAAACTCTTCCATTCAGAATCCTCTGGAAGTTTTTTGTGTAGAAATAGCCAGGTTAACCTAATATTACATTTAGAGGTGTGTGTGTGTGTGTTTCTATGTGTGCCAAATCTGAGACCAAGAGTCCAGCACTCTCCATGGTTCAGTTAACTTGGTGATAGAGAGCTGAGACCTCCAGAATAAAAACCCCATGGGTTACTGTGTCCAATAATTTCCTAAATTTTATGAGCCAAAAAGAGAGGGGAATGAAGGGAACAGGAAGTTCTTTGAACTTGGACTCCTTGAGATAATTGTTTACAATGAACCCCTCTATTTTACTTTTTTCTTTTCCTGCCACAGTTTTTTTCCCCAGATATTCTGCTACTTTGAGTCTACTGTCTCATTTGTTTTCTTGTTTATTAGAAAATCTGAAAAAAACAAAACAATAAAACCTCAGGAGCATATTTACAGTGAAGAATCAAGTCTACACGTTGAGCAGGAACAGCTTCCGTGTAGCTGGGTGGAGGTAGCCTGATCCAGGTTTATAGGCAGGGAGCTGACAGAAGAATTCATACTGGTAGATATGATTAGGTAATGAGAAGACATTGAGGAATTTTTGTATCAGATATTCACAAAATTCTTGGAAAAAATACTACAAGTTCTCTGAATTTAGGCAGGTTGCATAACCTTCCCATGACTCAACCTATCTCATGTCTAAAATAGTGATAATAATGGTATCTAACTCATCAGTTTAAGAAGATTTTGTGAGTTTGTTTTTATAAAACACTTAGGACAGAGACTGGAACAAAGTAAAAGCTATATAAGCATTAATTAAACAAATAATTCATTAAACTAATGAATAGGAGCATAGAAATGTTTTATATGGTATTGTTTTTCTTCTTACAAGAAATACATTTATGTATATGTATATGTATTAATACTGGAGAAGGAAATGGAAACCCACTCCAGTATTCCTGCCTGGAGAATACCATGGACAGAAGAGCTTGATGGGCTACAATCCATGGGCTTGCAAGAGTTGAACACAACTTGGTGACTAAACCACCATTGCATATTAATATATATCAATAGATATGTAAAGATATATATGTATATCTGCATGCATCTAGATAAACATATCTAGATATGTATACATATATATGTATGTGTGTGTGTGTGTATATATGTATATGTATTAGAGACTGCTTAAGAAATATGTGTTAAACAAGTAGTAAATTGCATTTTAATTGGAAACCTAAACCATAATTTAATTAAGTTTGGTCAGATCTAAGTGTTTCAACATTCTAAATTTGGTAAACATTTCCAAAATTCTCTTTAAAACTCTAAGAATATTATGTCTGAACTAAGTTGATTTTTCTTTGAAGCTCTTAGAATTCTAAGGGTATGTGATGGTAACAAGCTTGCTACTATACAGAGGGTATATTGCTTTATTTGTTGGTACTATGATCTCCGAAGTGATTGGCTGCAGCTTCCGTTCTATTAGTGAAGGTGAGATGCAGCTACTTTTTGATTTTTAATTTCTTCAGAACTTTGGTTTGTGAAGTTTCCCAAACCCAAAATGACATGGGCATTCTTATTTATTACTTATAAAGAAATGAATCACTAAAAATCAATCAATCCAGGAATCAAGGATAGTCTCAGCTTTCCTTGTTTCTTACTATTTCTTAGACAATTTCACCATAGATCTAAAGAGCTGTATCTCAGCCTTGCTGATCCTATCATATTCTAAGACTCTATTTACTAAGTATCAGAGAAAAACCAAGTACAATTTCAGAGGCCCCTGATTTGAACCATCAGCCACTAAGGGCCTGTTTTGATTATTAAAGTTCCCGGAAATGGCCAGAAGAGGAAAAAAAGAAGAAATAGAGGCAGAGAGCACACTCCAGCATTGCCATCGTTGAGACTGTTGTGTGGTTCATCAGAATATCTTTTTAATCTACCACCTTTTATCACAAGCATGTGGTCCTACTTCCAGAACATTGTCATGCTATTCTAAACACTTGAAAAGTGCATCAGCAGACCGTCCCATCAAAATAAACCAACAGCACATTCAAACAGCAACCACTGTGAACCTACTCACCTCATTGTTTTTTGTTTCGTGTTTGTTTTTATTAGATGAAAAATTGAGGGAAAAGGGAGACCACTGATTATAGGAAGAACACAAACAAAGACAGTCCCATCAGAACCCTGAGTTCTCCATCAGGGCAGGAAAGCCTTCCAAAGGCGAGCCACCTGCTGGGTGAATAATCCAGCACTGAGCCAGCAGTTTCAACTCATGGCGATGCTTGACCTGATGGCCATTTTCAACTCACAATGGTAAGAGTAAAGAGTGATCTCACAACAGCTGTCAGATTCTGCAGATGCAACAACACCCTATCAGAGAGCCACACGCTTTTACTGCAGTGTTAGCACTTGCACTTGTGACACTGGTGAGAGACGCTGAGTGGTCGGAAATTTCCCTTCAGGTAGTTAGGAGAGAGATCTACTTATGCACCCTCGGACTGCATAGTGTACACACGCCACCGCAGTGCAGAAGTGTGTTTCTTTGCAATTCATTTCAGGCTAGCACGCTCGTGGGAGTGTATCCCTTGCTCGACTCTATTTTTGAAATGTAGCTGCTAAGCTTTCATTCGGGTTGGTGCTGTGCTTTCTAATAACCCAATATTCTTAAGTTCTTTCCATATGACAAGCGGCTATTCCATCAGGAGATTTCACTGCACTCAGCGGAAAGCTGGCCAGTGTTTGCACTGAACTAAGAGTTGGGAGGAAGATTTTGATGATATGTGGATGACTGGGTTCATTATTCAAAGGCTTTAAACAGAAAGTAATGGCGATGCTTTTCTTGAGCTCTGCCTTACTGTGAATTTTAGTTACCTGTTTCTGCCTATGATTACCAATGAGAACTTGTACTTTAGTGAAAAATAACTTTAGATTATAGATCAGAACTTAGGAGATCAGAGCTCTTGGTGCCACTCTGCCACTAACTATCTTCCATTGGGTTAATATTTTTCACCCTTGTTCAACAGTCTTAACAGTGAAATGGAAGTTTTAGACCTGATAATTTCAAAGGTCCCTTCTAACTCTGAGAATCAATGATTATCACTCTAACACATGAGCTAGTGAAATAAAATAATTGAACTACATTCTTAAATTTCCAACAATAATCAGCATCACTGGGCTTCCCCGATGACTCAGCAAGTAAAGACTGTCTGCAATGCAGGAGACACAGAAGACATGGGTTCAATCCATGAGTCAGGAAGATCCCCTGGAGAAGCAAATGGCAATCCACTCCAGTATTCTTGCCTGAAAAATCCCACGGACAGAGGAGCCTGGTGGGCTATAATCCAAAGGTTGCAAAGAGTTGGACGTGACTGAGCAGCTACACACATGTATATGCACGTAGGTCAATTCTTAAAATTCAAAGCTAGATCAATACAAAAAAGAAAGGTGAGAAAGAGAGAAGAAAGAAGAGAAAAGAAAAGGAAAAAAGGAAAAAGGAAGAAACCATGGTAACATCATTGGTATTACCTCAGATGAAGATAAAAGGATGTGTACAAAGGCCAAGATGCTTGTAGAGGGGGGTTAAAAGGACAAATTGAGGAAGCAGAATGCTTAGGTCCACATCTAACCTCAGCTGCCTACAAACTTTCATCGACTGACTACAAACTTTAATCAGCTGCCTGTAAACTTTTCATTTGATGAAAGCTGCCTGAGTGACTTTCATCAAATTGCTCATTTTTCTAGGCATCTCAGTTTCCTCATCTACAAAATTACTTAATAGTGAATGCGTTATTTGCTCAGTCATGTCTAACTCTTTGCAACCCCATGGATGGTAGTCTGACAGACTCCTCTGTCCCTGGAATTCTCCAGGCAAGAATATTGGAGTGGGTAGCCATTCTCATAACCTTTTTATCACCTCTGTCTAGTCAAGAACGAAGAATCCATTCTGTGATTTCAAAATGTATTTTGGGGTGAAAAAAGGCAAAGTATTCTTTTAGCACAAGAAATAACAAGAGATAAAGGGGTGTAGTTATTTATCCAAAGAGAAATAAACGATTGGAAGGATAATCAGAAACTAATTAGAAAGGCTGTCAATAAGGGGTGTGTGGGAGGCAGGGTGGCGACAATGCAGATGCGGGAGGAACTTGACTGAGAACCTATTTCCTACAGGGTTGACTTCTGAATGATGTAAATATAAGGAATGATATTAACTCAAAAAGAAAACTATTCACCTGAAAATGGAATAAAACTAAAAGAAATGAACAATTTTTAATGAAGTTGATATGATGATACAGAAGAAATAACTATTTCAAGTAATTTTGAATACTACTCTGACTATAACATTTCTGTGGGATGTGTTCTGAAAACAGAAAAAATGTAAGCAAATCTAAAATTTACACAGAAGGATTATTGTTGGTAGTAATAGCCATTGTAATTTTGCATCTCTTTTTTCCTGTACTGTAGGATTAGTAACCAAGAATTTCATTGCAAGGAAAATATTAGAAATTTGTTTTATTTTATTTTATTTTTTTTAATTTTATTTTATTTTTAAACTTTACATAATTGTATTAGTTTTGCCAAATATCAAAATGAATCCGCCACAGGTATACATGTGTTCCCCATCCTGAACCCTCCTCCCTCCTCCCTCCCCATACCATCCCTCTGGGTCTTCCCAGTGCACTAAATTTGTAGTGTTAAATTTGTATTGAAAATGTCAATATGAGTGCACAGTTTATACTTGACAATGTTTTTATTTTTATCTATCCATCTATCTATCTATCTATCATCTGTCTATCCATCCATCTTTAGCTGAGAAATAATGATACTCCACTGATATGACCAGGGATTACCAAGGAAGGTTAAAACTGTAAAGTGGAAAGCTTGCTAGGGAGCTGGTTATTCATATGATGGCAAAATATCGTTGTTACAGGCAGAATAATGGCCTCCCAAAAGATACCCATATCCTATTCCCTGCAACTTGTAAAATCTTAGGTTATATGGCAAAAGGTAATTAAGGCTGTAGGTAGAATTAAAGCTGCTGATCATCTGAACTTTCACATCATCTGACCTTAAACTAGGGGGATTATCCTGGATTAAGCCCAGTTTAATAATAAGGATTCTTAAACAAGAAACTGAAGGCAGGGGGAAGGTAAGAAAGATGTAATTTGCAAAGGACTTAACCAGCTGTAGGGGAAGGGCCATGAGCCAAAGAATGCAGGTGGCCTCTAGAAGCTGGAAAATGCAAGGAAATGGATGCTCCTCTGGATCCTCCAATAAAGGAAATTCCACCAACACATTGATTTTTAGCCCAGTGAGTCCCAGTTAAATTGAATTTCTGACCTACAGGACTGAGATAATGATCTGTATTTTTTTAATGGTGCTATATTTATGATAAATTGTTATTACAGCCACAATAGAAAACAAATATAATCACCCTAGAGAGCACTTATTAATTACAAAAGGGAAAATGTATTGTTACAATGGATAGATCCAGTAGTAATCCCATTAACAAATTAACAAATCAAACAGCCTCACCAGTAAATGGACCATTTGACCTTATGTGGTTCACGATGTGATATATAATGAAATACACATCACCCATAGAGGAATCTTGCCAAAAATGTTTAAGGTAAATGTAATCAATCCCCATATCTAATTGTTAGTTTAAAAGAAATACAGGGATAAGAGAAAAAGTTAAACAATACCCTGAGAAAGCAATCAAACAGATCTAAAATGAAGCATAATCTACAATCAACTTGCCTGGAGTCTTTAAAAAGTCATTATTATTTTAAAAAAATTTAAAGGTAGGATAGAATTCTTCTAGTTTAACACAGACTAAAATGACACAAATCACATGTACTTTGTGGACCTGGGAGTGGATCCAGGTTCAAAAACTATAAGTGACATTTTGCGGGCAATTGGGGAATTCAAATGTGTACTACATATTAAGTATTAGTATATATATATAATGGATTATATATATATAATTAGATATATAATGGATTTTTTTGTATCCTCAAATGTCATAACAGCATTATGGCTCTGTGTGTACTCACTCCTAGGAGATGCATACCAAATTATTTAATAGTGAAGTGTCACTTTGAAACTTACCTTTAAATGGTTCATTAAAAAATTTAAAAAAAAATGAAATACGGCAAAGCATTCACAATTGTTTAATCTAAGTGAGTTTTACATACATTCACTTTGCTATTTCATTCACTTATATTTGACATTTTCAAAATAAATCCTGAGAGATAAAAAGGAAATGATTTCAAGTGGTAGAATGCTTTTAAACAGAGAATTGCTCTATAGATATTAAGAAGGGTCTGAGAAGCAAAAACTAAGATTGCCTAGACTTTAGGTTGTATTGAAAAACCAAATATTTAAAGTGCTGAGAAAGTTTCCAGACACTAGAGAGTGTCAGTCACTGATGGTTTGTGCCTTCAAACCTGTGAGCTTGAATCAAGGCAGTGAAAGGTCCTGGAGATACTTGGGCAAACAGTACCTACTAACGGTGATCAAAATAGCAAAGCAAAGCAAAGCAATTACACAAGACCCTAACTATCAACAGAAGTAAAATATTAATACAAACTTAGTAGCAATTAAAAACCAAGGACAACTCAATAAGACAGTAATGATGCACTGATAACAAGGCTGACTTCCTGGAAACTCTGAGAATCCCAAACTTCTGCTTGTGGACCTGACTGTAGGCGCTTCACAGCACTGCTAAGCTGTGTGTAGCAGCCAGACTTCCTGGCACCATACTGGATTAAGGTCTAGAGTGAACTCCCACAGCATGCTAATTTTAGTTTATCAATATCACATGTTAGTAACTCTTCATAACTCATTTAATGGCTACTAACACCCAGTGGAATTTCTTGTCATTTGTGCATAAACAGTTCAGAAGAAATCTTCAAATTTTGAGATAAGTTCTTGTGCCTTCCAGAGGACATTTATAGCCCAGCGTACCAAAAGGTTTGCTTTACGAACAACTTTAGAGCATAAACGTTGCAAGAAAATCAATATTACTCTGTGTATCTAGGTAACCCACACCTAAGGATTTGAGTGACGCATATATGCCATTTAAGGGTTTTCACACCTCTTCTCTGAAAAGTTCTTTCATTGGGTTAGTCTTTCCCACTTATGCAAAATTTCTCCTTCACTCTTTCCTAAAAATCCTATCTCTTAAAAGAATGAACATCATCAGATTAGAGCTAATGTGTGTGCACACACTCAGTTATGTCTGACTCTTTGTGACCCCATGGACTTTAGCCTGCCCGGCTCTTCTGTCCATGGAGTTTTATAGGCAAGAACACTGGAGTGGGTTGCCATTTCCTCCTCCGGCTAAAATAGAAAGGATCAAAATGGAGATTAGGGGTGGGGGATTCATTTGCCTAGAAACAGAGATTCACACTTATTTTAACCTTATTCCAGGTAGGAGGCAACCAGTACCAACTTCTTTGACCCATTTTAATAAACACTTAGAGATTGTTGGAATGATCTTAATGAGTTCCCTAAAGGCTTTGCCTCTGTTAAACCACCTGCTTCCCAAGATTGGGAGTTCTGTCTTGAAGAAAACAATCACCAGCAAACACCATATCCTTTCCCTTTTAAAGTTACAGCATTGCTACACTTGAGTGATTATAACAGACTCGACACCTCCAAAAGTAATGGGATTACTCTGGCATCACAGTTCACTGGCTAGCTTCATTTCCGAAAATTCATCTCTCTTAACGTTCTAGTAAGGTGAGGCAGCCCTAACCTATGAAGTGAATTCGTATACTCTGCAAGGGAGGGGCTTAGAGTATCTCAGGAAGATATGCATGGACAAGCGTCAAGAGGCAGCTGAGTACAACAATCTAAGATTTCCCACTAGACCCAGAAGAGTCAGATTTTTTCAGTGGTGTCATAGTCACTGAAAACAATTAAGAACTGGTGATGGTGAGAAAGAGAGGGTTAGTTGACAGTGTTCAGTGTGGAGCATGTAGACTGTCACCCCGGCCCATCTCCAGACCTGGTCAGTAGGGAATATGGGACATTCTTTGATCAGAACTGTTGATTCAGCAACCATTCACTTCACATCTACCAGGTGGCAATTACTCCACTAACTCACGGGCTGCATTGTAGACGTTACACTTGGGTTCACTGACTAGTAAGAAATGAAAGTCATTCAAATATCCCAAAGTTGGAATTGAGTGTAAGTGTTATGTCAGACTTTGTACAGCATAAGGGGTTGAGAGGGTCAAAGGGAAATAAACATCAAATCTTCTAGGGTACACTTTTCTATGAAGATATGATGCTTAAGTGAAGTTTTGAAGAATCATTATCTAGGCAGAAAAAGCAGGCTGAGCTGGGGTGGGAGGTGCTTCCTGGAAACCATATGGGACTTGATACAGCACAGCGGGTCGAGGGAGCTGATCTTGGGCTCATAAGGGGATTTGTGAGCTGTGCACAGGACGTGTGGCCCCACTGACACAGGCGGATGGGTGTTTCAGGCACATCCTTGGGGCAGCAGAGTGGTAGAAATGAGGATGGGTGAAAACTTGGAGAACAGGGATGTCAATGAGCTAGCTATTTGGACAATCCAGGAAAGACCTCATGAAGAACTGAACTGAGATGGGGGTTGGGCTAAAGATACGCAGAAGCAAGTTATTAATAGAAACAAAAAAGTTACAAAGAGTTATTTTGTCCCATAGGGACTATGCATACAAACTGCACTGTTCCTCAACAGCCACAGCTAAAGGAGCTTCATTCATGCTGTAGATGTCTCCATTTCGTATGTTCATTAAGGTAATATTCCTTTAAAGTATCATCTATGAAATACCAGTGTGCACATAATAATCACCCAGTAGAACAGATTGATTCCCAGAGGGGTGCCTTATTTGTACAAGGATACTATGGGTTAAGAGCCATATAGGTTGGTGAATTTCAGTTAACTAGTAAATAATGAACTTTTAGACAGGCAGTATTGAGAAATATACCCATCTTAAAGATACTACTTGCAAATACAGGAGCAAATGAAGATGTCGAGAACATACAGAAAAAAATTAAAGGGACTTGCATACATGTCTATATGGAGAAAGAAAAGACCAAAGTCTTTATGATATTTTCCTCAATATATCCTTGAACCATATTGTTTATCCTCATCACAGCATAATATCCTGGATTTCTATTTAATTTGTTAAATCATCCGATAGCACCAGGACTGGGGAGATCTGCTGTTAGAATATAATGGCAGAATTTCTCTGGTGACCATTGAGTCCACTTTGACACTGGAACCCAATACAGCTGAATTCCTCAGTTGGAGAAGCTCAGTCAGAAGTTGAATCTCAGAGGAAGAAAGTATGATTCTGAAGCTCTCTTCTTCCTGAATGTTATGTTGGGCTCAATAGCATAAATATCTGTCTTTAGCTTTCAGTCTCTTTGGCGGTGATAAGCCATTTATTTACTGATAAGAGTTTCTAAAAGGTAGCAGGTTACCACAGCTTTTTAGTGATCATGGACTGTTCAGGAAAGAAAGGGAGAGAAATAGCAGGATCCCCCAGCGGGTACTTGCTATAGGCAGTGTCACAACCCAGTCGATGCCACGTGTCCACGAAGCCCTGAGTCAGAAAAGTGGATCTTTGGAAGTTTAGAGATGCTTCATAGGACCAAGGACTGTTCCATCATGGCTTCCTACAGATAATGCAAACACAAATACACGTCCCAGGTTACTATAGGAAGGAATGTGCTATGCTTAGTTGCTCAGTCGTGTCCGACTTTTTGCAGCCCCATGGACTGTAGCCCACCAGGTTCCTCTGTCCATGGGGATTCTCTAGGCAAGAACACTGGAGAAGATCCTTCAGGGGATCTTCCCAATCCAGGGATTGAACTCAGGTCTCCCACATTGCAGACAGATTCTTTACCATCTGAACCACTGAGGAAGCCCAAGAATACTGGAGGGGGTAGCCTATCCCTTCTCCAGGGGATCTTCTCCACCCAGGAATTGAACCAGAATCTCCTGCATTGCAGGCAGAGTCTTTACCAGTTGAGCTAGCAGGGATACCCCTAGGGAGGAATGCCTGAATATTAAAAAGTGATATAACTTAAAAATTTGACAATTGAAGAATCCAAGTTGCATTTTTGTCCAAAAAGGGCTGGAGAGTGTTGATACAGGTCTAGTGTTTAGGGAAGCAGTGTGGTGCTCACGTTATAAGCACGGGAGGGAGACAACCTGATTTTATAGCACAACTATCACATCCAAAGGTTTTCTTATTTCCAAGTGAGATAATTAAACAGAAAACAAGTAGCCTTAAAAGGAACTAGTTGTAGCTTACATTTTAAAAAACAAATGTCAACTAAATAAGTCTACTTCTGACAACAAAATTCAGTTTTCGACATTGTGCTTCAATACTTGAAATTACTAATATGTCTCTAAAGCTGCTTTATGCATTCATGAAAACAAATTAAACCTGCTTATTGTAAAGAAATTGCACCAATATATGAGATGTTAAAACATACAATATTTCTTTTTAAGTACTTTCTTAAAGCAGGCCTTTAGGAATATATGATAAAGATTGGGAAGTTTGTTGCTTTCTTTAGCCTTAGCAAAGCCATTTATTTTTACAAATGCCATTCTAGAGTGGGCTCTGGAGTGGAAGTGGTCTCTTCATAGTGTGTTTAAAAACCTGCCTGCATCTATGGATAGAAATGGGATATAATGCTGAGAGCTTCTGATCTAACCTAGTAGATACTGGGAAAAATAAACCTTTTTTCATATTAGGCCTCAGAGAACATGCACATTAAAAATTATGTTCAAGGGATGTCACCGTTTGTATAATTGATCAATTTAGAATGTTTCAAGTGTTTGTCATGTTAAAAAGGAACATCCATAAAAACCTGGAATTGAAAATGTTTAAAACAAAAACCCTCTTGGTTAATCAGTCATTGAAATGATGTATCAAATTTAAATCTCCTTAAACTTGCATGACATCATGCCCCATGGGAGAGAGCTGAAATTAATCAAGGTAATTCTGTTGTATGACCTACTTTGGCATTTTCATCTGACGGAGCCAGGAAATGGGCTCGCTAATAGTCCATTTTGTAGTATTCTAAGATCCTAGCAATTCCATATTTAAGGAGGTTAATAGGATACTAATTGGGGCCTAGGTGAAAAGTTCACAAGAAAAATGAACTCACCTGGATGTGAGTACGATTGTCTCCTTTTTACAATGACTCTTCCTAACAGTTTCACCTTGGAACTCAGAGGGCAAGAAATCTCGCACCTTGGGAGACCTGTGAGGTCAGAATTTTGTCCTCTGTCCCCTAAATAGCAATCACTGGCCAAATGCCAGGGTTACAGGCCAATAGCAAGATCAGCATTCTGCTTATGAAATGCTTAAGGACAGAAAAACCCCAAAGGGGGGAAATTTGTATAGAAAATAAAGTCCATTTCAGAGCTGTTATGAACTTTTAGGAAAACACAGGGTTTTTTTTTTTGTTTTTTTTTTTTGAGACTTAGAAGTTAGAATGAAAGAAAATCAACTTCTCTTCATCACCTCTGCTGAATTAAACCATGATGTGGATGACTGTGTGTTTTAACAAAAGTAGAAATCCTAGACACAGGTCATTATTGACTAGCTGGTGGTTCTATTCATCAAAGATCAAGGCCAATATGGTAGAGAAGATAATATTCTGTCTCCATGTTCTTCCCTGTTCGTTCTTAGTCACTCAGTTGTGTCTGACGCTTTGTGACCCCATGGACTATATATAGCCCCCCTGGCTCCTCTGCCCATGAGAATCTCCTCCGGAATTTTCCAGGCAAGAATACTGGAGTGGGTAGCCGTTCCCTTCTCCAGGGTCTCTTGGATTACAGGCAGATTCTTTACCGTCTGAGCCACCTGGGCAGCCCTTTCTCCCCTGTAAATATTTGCAGTAACTCCTGGATGACTTGGGGAAGTTATCAACAGAAAAAGCAGGTCCTTGAACTATTTCAAGTTCTTCCTACTACTCTGTGGTTCCTATGGCAATGTTCGACGATCCTGACACTATCTCACAGCATCATATTTTCTTACCTTGCTCTCATTATAGTGCATCCATAGATAACACGTTGTATTGTGCTTTCCCTAATATTTCTTCAGCTTCATATGTACAGAAAGAGTTAAGACTTTTCCCTGCCCTAAAGGCTCATGGCATGTCTTTCCGTCTCCCTCTCAACGTGCAATCCATCTTCCAAGTTTCCAGAAGGGGCTGAGGTTTTTAAAAACAGCTGTAATCTGCGGCCATTGATGGTGGAGTAGATTGTTTGCCAAACTATTACCATAACTGTCAACCGAAATCAGAAAAATAATCTCATTGTGTTGGACAGATGCGTTTCCTGCATTATTGATAGAGTCACTCCAGAGTAATAGAGAAATATAAAGCATTGTTCTATTTACAAAAGGAGATTGGCCAAGTCCTTGAAAGTGAGCATGAGAGACAGGCACTTACAGGAAGTGAGATATAGTCAACTCAGTAGAAGTTATGTGTCAGGGCCACGTGACCTCCAGAGTCAGCCGTAGATGCCCAGGGCTCTCTCTCTGCCCATCCCCACCCTGTGCTTTCAGGCTGGCTTTGTGGTTTGCTCTCAGAGGTGATATATTGATGAAACCTGTGGAGTTTGTTGTGCATTCTTCATCTCTCGCCCTAACTGTGTCCCTGGATAGGCAAACGGTTCTAATGTGTTCACTACATAGCTCTCCGTATCAAGTGAATTGCCCTGGACCACTACCTCACAAGATCATTGAATTTGCTTATTTCAAGCAGAGGCTCCTGACATTCCACAGGAGCGGTGAGTTAAACATACCTTACATCTCCTGGCTTAGCAAGGAGGGTCAGTCATCTTCTTTGCTCAGCAACTGGTCTACCATCACTCGAGTGGTGAATGATGCTGTGTGATTCTATTGGTTGAGCACCCAAACTGTGAAGGACCACGCACTTCCCATTTATTATCTCTAATCCACGGAGCATGCTGACCGAGATAGGGATATCTTTTAAAATCTCTATTTTACCTCTAAAGAAATGGATGTTCAAAGAGGTTCCATAGATTGTTCGAGGTCACACAGCTTTTAAGTAATTTGTCTGGAATTTGAACCCAGCCCTAAATCCAGGTCACAATTCCACTAGATCATATTTTCTTCCATTTTATTGAGATATAGAAAAAACTATACTATGCATCAGAATATTTGTCTCTGTCCAGTACACCTTCCCCAAGTATTAATAATTACACACAGAGAGAGCCTTTTTTGTTGTTGTTTTCCTTACGGAAACAAAAGATAATGCCATGGCTGCCCCGTGCATGAACTTAAGGGCATTTGATGTCAAATTCCTAAATGAACTCATTTCAACACCCAGAGCCTGTCCTCAGTAAGATGGTTCCACACATTTCTGGGCAGAAGTTGGTGAACGCTGACAGATCCATCCTGAGCACAGAGTGGACAGTCAGGAAGTCTAAATTCTAACCTGGACAAATTAAAGTCTCTAAGGTTTCCTTTCCTCTCTTTTTGGAGAAATGCATAATCCTGATATTCTTTTTAGAGTCAGCATGGGGATTCCTTTATTAACAACCCAGAAATACATTATAAACAGAAACGCCTGTAAAAATGTTGTGTAGTAGTCTTATGCTGTGCTATGCTATGATGTGTTGCTCAGTTGTCTGATTCTTTGCGAGCCCCTGCACTGTAGCCCACCAGGCTTCTCTGTCCATGGGGATTCTCCAGGCAAGAATACTGGAGTGGGTTGCCATGCCCTCCTCCAGGGGACCTTCCCAACCCAGGGATTGAACCCTCTAGATCTCCCACATTGCAGGCGGATTCTTTACCATCTGAGCCACCAGGGAAGTGTAAAATATCCTTAGTGGAAGCAAATTAATATTAAAATTCAAGGCCATATAACAACTTAATTCACCTGCCCCCCAAATCTGTTATTATTACTGTTATATCTTTTGTTAATTAATATTTTCAGGAACATGGCTCAGTATTTTGGGATTCTGAAATAAAACTGAGCATGTGTATTAAAGCTAGTTGGAAAGATGCATTATGCATCTATTCTAAAATAGATTTTTAAATGGTTCTAAAATGATTTATTGTAGGTTTTCTCTGTGTGATGGCTTTAATCTAGCTAAAGTCCCGCTTTACTTGTACCATTATCTTGCCATGAGGAGACCCCTGGGTATAGGTTTGGCCCACAGATTGGCCCTCCTGCATGGAATCTCAAGCCTGTGGTCAGAGCAGTTGAGTGAGTTAACCACTGGAACTCAGTGGGACCACTGGCATCATTTTGGAATCAGCCACCTACAGAATCCAGGGTGCTGCTGCTGCTGCTGCTAAGTCGTTTCAGTCGTGTCCGACTCTGTGCGACCCCATAGACGGCAGCCCACCAGGCTCCGCCATCCCTGGGATTCTCCAGGCAAGAACACTGGAGTGGGTTGCCATTTCCTTCTCCAATGCATGAAGTGAAAAGTGAAAGGGAAGTCGCTCAGTCGTGTCCGACTCTTAGCGACCCCATGGACTGCAGCCTGCCATGCTCCTCCGTCCGTGAGATTTTCCAGGCAAGACTACTGGAGTGGAGGCAAGACTACATTGCCTTCTCCGAGGCCTGTAAAACTGCAGCAGATAAGTTCTGCCTGACCTGAAGGCTTTCTTTGCACATCTATTGTCTTTCAGATTGACAACTGGTTATACTCAGGAAAGAAAAGAAAGCAAATCCCAAAGTTCGAAAGATGAAGAATGGATGCAGAAGAACCAGAAGTACGGAAGGAAATGATATGGAGCAAAAAAGGACATTGTGTTAAAAAAAACATTTTTTTTTTCCAAACAAGAACATTTCTACACACCCACATACCACACATTCATACATTTTTCTCATTTTCACGTCAAAATATTCATTTAGGATCATTAAGTTCTGTTGATGAATTGATTCTATGAAATACTTCTCTTTATCTCTAGTGACACTCTCTGTTTTTAAGTCTACTCTGTCTGATACTGATGTAGCTGTATTAGCTTTCTTTTGCTTGTTGATTGAATGGTATATCTTTTACCTGCACTCTTATTTTCAATCTGTATGTGTTTCAAGTATGTTTCTTGTAAACAGCATGGATCTTTCTTTTTTAAAAAATCCAGTCTGACAATCTCTGCCTTTAATTGAAATACTTATTCCATTTTCATTTAATGTAATAATTGATATGATTTTATAAGCACCCTTCTTTGTCTTTTTTTTTAATCCCTTTTTGTCTTGGTCCTCTGATATTTTTCCTACCTTCTGTGGGTGGGTGATGGATTTTTTAATATTCCATTATCTTGTGTGTTGACATTTTAACTATTCCTCTCTTTTTAGTGTTTGCTCTAGAGATTAGAATCATCAGCTATAACTCATTATGGACTACATTGAGATCACATTATAATTCTTTTTATGCCGTGTCAGCATCTTACCATATTACCATTTAACCAGACTTTTCTTTCTTTTTTTTTTGAAAAAACATTTTTTTTTTCTGGGATGTCAAATACAAGTCCTACAGGTGAGCAGCTCATAACCTTTATTTTGGGTCATAGAACCTTTTGAGAAGGAGAGGCATGCTCAGGATCCCTAGCACATGTGTGCACACAATCACACACAGATTTGCATGCAACTACAGGAGGTTTACACCCACATGGAAGCCTGGTTCATGGACTCCTTGTATAGGGTACAATTTACATTTTTAACCAATGTTAGTGTGGAATCTGAATCAGAGAAGAACAGAAAGGTAATCAGAGAATGATGATTAATAGAGGACGGGACTCAGGAGGAAAAAGAAGGAAAAATATAAATTAAGAACTGTTCCAAAAATCCATTTATTGACATTTTGAAGCATCTATTATCATGCTCCTACCATGGATCATATAGGATGCCGGTGTTTTAATCACGGGCTTTATAAAGTTATCTTGGAATTTCCCAACAACCAATGAGTTTTAATTTGTAAACTTTCAAACTTATAAGTTTGGAGAATTTAAAATTTGCACAAACTGGTCTCCAGAGAGTTGAACTAACCTGTCCACAATTCCACAGACATATTTCAATTCAGAATTAACATTGCCCTCTTCCTAATTCAAAACTGTCTTTACTCTACTCCAGATGGTCTGATTAATTTCCTATCATCTTGTTGTCTAAAAACACATATTTTAGCTTAGGACAAATAGACTATAATGGTGCAAACATAATGCAGAGCACCTTTGTTGTGATAAAAGTTGGGAAGTGATTTCTCCTAAAGCAGGACTGGGGGACCGTTTTTCCATAAGCTGGTTCTCAGGACTCTTGTATCCTGAGCACTTGGTGCCCCAAGAGTACCCAGGTAAGTAAGAGGAGCAGTTGCTAAATGGAAAGAAGACAAATTGACTCCTCTTCCAGGTAAGGAGGGAGTTAATTGCTCTGCTTATGGGCATCATAAATCATAGCTTGGTATATTTTCTGATAACCCATGGCCAAGAGAAGGATGTCCATTTTATTGACAAAATTTGGCTTATTCACCCAGAAACATAGTATCCTGCTGATGTGCATAAATAACTGAACACTAAGGTTAAGATGTTTTCCACTGACTTGCTGGATTAACTTCAGGAAAAAACTGTGCACCTCAAAGAGTCTTCTTATTTAAACTGGAAATAATACCTTCTCAAAAATATTTACAAAACTGTTTAAAAAATGTCTTCTTGAAAGAATTGTGGTAGGAAAGTTCTATTTGTCCATACACAACTATTTTTGAAACATGTATGGAGACTCAAGGAAGTTACCAAAACAATTAAGAATTGATTCAATTAACCTTTGTCTCTTAATGTTGACCCAGGCTTTATAACTGCCTCTTAAACTCTGGAATACCCCGAGCCTAGCGTGTAGGCGTATTTGTTTGCACATGCATTCACAGACACACACATATACTCTTGCTCAGATACACCAACTGCAATAGCATTTTTAATTGAAGTGCATAAATTTGGACTGCTAAATCTATTAACGATTTGTTTTAATTAGGAACCCAGCTGCTTCCTGAGATTTTGCAGTCTGGGTTTCAGAACTTTTGCCATCTGAAAATGAGTCTCAAGTGGGTTGCTTCAGTCTTTCAGATCAGCATTTTTAAAGACTTGTTGGAAGAGGGAAACTGCAAATGCTCTCTGCTGTAAAATTACAGCTCCCTTTGTCCTTGGGTGAGGACGGGACTGCTTTGTTCGTGTAGCCAGTGCCCTGCCCCTGACCTCTCACGTGGGCATGTTAAGTCTAGCAGGCTGCCTGATCCTTGGACCGCCTTGCTTTCAGATCTTGCCAACTTGGCTCACAGAGAAGCAGCATCATGGTGATTTTGAGGTTCCCTACTTGTCCCACTATCAGTAGGGGGAGCTGTTACTTAATTGAGGTTGAAAGCATTGATTATTATAATTTTTTTTAATACTTTACTAGTTGAAAAGATAGATTCTGTGGTATTTCAGTTCAGTGAAGTAGGGTCTGAGGAGCATTCACTTTTTTTTTTTTTTTTAACCTCTTTTCTGGTGTTCAGCTAATGTCAGCAGTATGTCTTGTTATTTGGGTAACGTTAAATGGAGTATAATGCTTTCTGTTCTTCAGTCAGTATGGAAGCCATTCATTAGTCTCTTAGCTCACTCATTCATTTGTTCACGTGTTTGTTTAATCCTTATTGATTGCTGACTATGTAAAAATGCACCGTGCTAGAAATAGGAAGATTACCAAGACAGCACTTAGGCCTTTCAGGAGTTTATAGTCTAACACATGAAACTCAGAAATAATAATTACTGCAGAGCATAATCAGCACTAATAGAAGTATGTACAAAGTGCCCTGGGGCAACAGAATCACTGGTGCGCAAGGAAGCAGGTCAGGAAAGACTTTGTGTCAGTGGTACCAGGAATGCTGTCACTAAATATGTGTTCCATGAATATTGATAAAATGATGGATGAAATAAAGGAATGGATGGAGAGGAAAATGAGTTGATTGGAAAGTGGAGTGGAGAAAACCAAGCTGTCCCAGCAAAGTGGTGTTAAAAAAAAAAAAGCTTAATGGAAGAGTGTGATGAAGCTGGAAACTATGAGAAACCTGATATGTTTAGAGTGGAGAACCATGGAAAGAGGCTTGCCAAGAGAAAAAAAAAAAGGAAAGTTTTGGTGGTATTCTAAAGAATTTGCATTGACCCCTAAGAAGTCACTGGATCAGAGGAGAGATGAAGTCAGATCTGTATTATAAGAAGGTAATTTGGGCAATGATCTACATGATGGTATAGAATGTCAGGGCTTCCCAGGTGGCTCAGTGGTAAAGAATCCATCTGCCAATGTAGGAGACACAGGTTCAATCCGTGGGTTGGGAAGATCCCCTGGAGATGGAAATGGCAACCTACTCCTGTATTTTTCTCTGGGAAGCTATGGTCCTGAGGAGCCTGGTGGGCTCACAGTCCATGGGGTCACAAAGAGTTGGATACAACTTAGCAGCTAAACAACAACACACAATGTAAGACTAAAGGCAGAACAGAAAAATGCACCTGAGGTATTTTCAATAATATGAAGCTTGTCTAGAAGTCTGAACTAAAGATCGTGACAGATTCGAAAAATACTTAGAAAACAATTCAGCAGGACCTAGTAGCTAAATGAACGTGAGTCATTAACAATTTAAAGGAAAAAAAATGAACTAGATTGAACTCCTTGGTAAGTACAGACCTCCTTCTCTGTGGAGAAGCATTTTCCTAAACAGTGGTGTATATAGATTAATTGTAATGAATTTCTTGCTAGCTATTTGCACAAGTCACCTGAAGAAGCCATACAGCAATTAAAAATTTAACAATGTAGTATAAAGCTTTGGCAAGCCAGTGTCTATATTTGTATAAATTCAATTATGGATGGAATATTTAGAAATACATATTTTATTTAAAGAGCCATTTATTGATTCATTTAAATGTATTATTTATCACTTAATTTATCAATAAATTAGTTCAGCATTGATATAATAGGAAATAACTATAGAATAGGAGTTGGTAAGCAGCTATCTGTGGGGCGTACCCAATGACCATCCTTTCTCACCTCCTCTTGTCAATAAAGCTTTATGGAATAAAGTTTTATTGGAACACATCTACATTCATTTATGTTGTCTATGGCTGTTTTCCTGCTACAATGGCAGGGTTGAGTAGTCAGTCAAGACAGAGACCGCAATGCCTAAAAAAATATCCTAAGTATTTAGTAACTTGTCTTGTATCAGTGATTTTGCTGATCCCTGCAGTAGAATATCAGATTGCTCTTACCCTGCAGAGCATGAAAACAGGAAAGTCAAAAGGAAAAATATATCATTTACTGGAAGACCAATGTGTTATTGTCCTATTTCTTCTGAACTCTCGGGTGAAATTGGAGAAAAATAATGTTCAGAACACCTTGGTAGAACATTTGTTCATTCAGTCCATTCAGATGGGAGGCCAAGAACAGCAAGTGGAATGTGGGGGTGACCTAGTGAAAGGGTACCTGGAACCTGCAGGCATAACTAAGATCTGGACACCCCAAGGAGCAGCCACAGGAGGGCAGCAAAGTCACATGACATTCAAAATATCTACCTGAGAGCAATAATCAATAGTATGGAGAGTAAAACACCATTTGGCATTCAGTGTCATGGGCACCGAGCTCCCCAGTGGAAATTTCTTTTCCATAAATATATAATGCCCAATGGTCTCTGGTGGATCCACATGAAGAAATATTCAGAAATAACATCAGCCTTAGGGAGAAGTCAAACACATAAAAAGAAGAAAGAGCTTTGAATAGGAAGAAATGCCAAGTACAGATACTGAGAATTTTTACTTCATGGAGCAACATTGATACACATTCATTAAAATAGCTAGTATTCACATATTGACTCTTTTGACAGGAAAACAAGATGGTTCTCATCACAGTTTATAACTCTTCCATGGAAAAATACAAATAATGTCTATTTGTTTTAATAATGAGAATTGAGTAATAGTATTTTTTTTTTTCTATTTTTGTTCCTCTCAACATTTATTGATTTATTCTGTAGCGTCCTTGTGCCAAACATTGCACTAGAGAAGGGGGAATATAACTTAAGAGTAAAAAGAGAGTGGAATTATTTTATAATTGTAAATTTATAACCACACCAAAGGTAAAATAATTCTCTAAAAAAAAAGCATGAAATTATATTTTATGTTTTAAAATTATGTTCTAGTTTTTTCTTCCATTTCTTTGCCCTAATTTTGGCCATATATTAAGCCGTTTCTCAAAGTGTAGACAAATATGTTCATAATCTTTGATCTGGTGAACAGGAGTTCTTAGTTTTAATGCAGAAAAATTTACCCCTATCATTGGTTATGGTTTATAACTCTTGCTTAAGCCATTCAAAACATTGGTTTTAAGATTTTTGATAAACGTTTCACTAAAATGTTAAGTCATTAGAATATTGATATCTATATTACAGCTTAAAAAGTCATTTGTTGTCTGTGACTTGCCCACCGTTGACCCTTCCCTGATTAACTCTTATCACTGGTAGGTGTTTCTTGTTTGCGAGTAGTGCATCTACAATAAATGTTTGCTGAAACAACTATTTTCTTTATTCATGATATTTGAGGGAGAAGATAACAATTATTTGCAACTTCTTGGTCAGGGTCAATTTTAACCAGATCTTTCCAACTGAAGAGAAATGATTAGCAGCTAAGTATGACATTTAAAAATGTAAACATTTTCCCCTTTGATTATTCCAATAGTTAATGCCTTAGACTTCAGGGACTAGAAGGAATTTTAGTAAAAATAATTAGTTTAGTAAAATCATGGATTTGTGTGTTTGTGTGTATGTGTGCACGTGTGCATAAGAGAGAGATAATGTCTCAGCTTTGGGATAGCCATAAAACGGTGTACACTGATATTTATATCCGTGATTTGCTGACCATAATCCATGTAATCTCTGGGAAAAAAAAAAAACTGCGAGAAAACAGCACATTCAAAAGCTAAATACCACTTCCCCCTTTCCTGGTTTATTTTCTATAATTTCTCCAGTGTAGCATGAAGTTCTCATCGTGAATCCTCAGAGATCTGCTTATAAGATATTTCATCAGTCTGACGGGGGTGAAGGACCCCTGTCCTTCACCATTTAGGCATGCTTTCCCACCAGCTCACCGTGTGTAGGTTACAAAGACTATTTGGCACTCAGGGAGGTTCAAGTGGGAAATCTCGATTCCCCCAAATGAGTCACAAGTAAAAGGGTCCCTCAGCCTGAGCAAGCAGACACGAACCTCAGTAAACAAGAAAATCTGGGATTTTAGTGGAGCAGCCGCAGGGTTCTGATTAAAAACAAAGATGAATAAAAATCAGAAGAAGAAGTGAAAAAAGAGGAAAAGATAAGTATTTTTTAGAAACATATATAAGCTTCGCACTCAGATCACCATATAAATGTTCCTTGAGCCCTTTTATATGGGAATGTGGATTAGAATAAAAGCTAAGTTTCTTGCTTTTGAGAAGTTTACAGTTTAAGTAAAAAAAGGCACAGTGGCATTTCATTGCACGGTGATATGTGGCATTTGGACTTAAAAAATGTCCCGGGGCTCTAGATCAGAAAAAAAGATATAGCTATCAAGAGAAAAAAAAAAAGAGATTCTTAGCAGCTGGTCAGTATATAATATATATATTTACATTAGAGATAAAGATGCAAGGTCTATGTTCCTATGTAGCTGGAAAAACAAAAACATATCACCAAACACTGGCCCTTATTTAAAAAGTCAATTAGGCCCTTAACTCAAAAGCTTCAGACAGTTATTTGTGTTGCTAAGGGAATAATTAATACTAGGCAAACACTTTTGAAAAATGAATTTCAGTAACATTTAGTTAAATTGAAAAGAAAACTCCTGTTGGTATTTTGATTGGGTTTAAATAGCAATTATTTAGTAGTATAGGGAGATTTGACAAATTTACAGTATTTCCCTCCTAGTCAAGGACCAACTATTTCTTCTCATTTATTCATGTCTTCTTTTGTTGTTTTTAAAAGAGGTGCAAATTTTTCTTAGTAATATATATCTAAATCTATATCTATCATATATATATCTATATTTTTCAATATCTATCTCTATACATATTTCCAATAAGATTATGCATTTTTATTGTTGTCATTTTTACTTAAATCTATTTTTATCTGGTTATTTTTGTAAAGCTCAGAAAAATCCATTTGAGAATTAGTAAGATATTTCTGAAATGAGACTAGTAAGAGGCTTGGCTAACCTAAGCATACAAGAAAATATTTTTAGATAGGTTCAATAATTAAAGAGATTTGGTAATAAGACTAAAGAATATACAGATCAAACAAATAGGGTTCAGAAATGGATCTAATTGTATAAGGGAATTTAGTAGTTTATAAAACTACCTTTTCAAATTAATGGGAGGAAATGCACTTATTCTTAAAAACAGTTCCTTCCTAAGCATTGCATATGAGCCAAAAAGAAAAAGATAAATAAATCTAAGCACATAAAATTTAGAAATATTTGATGGCAAAATACCACAAGTAAGGTAAAAATACAAATAGCAAACTGAAAAAAAAAAAAACAAAAACTTATGACAGATGGAAAACTAATTTCATGAATATACTAGAAGGCAAAAAATCAAATATAAAAAATGCGCAAAATATTCAAGGAGCAATCCTCAGGAAAATAAAAACACATGACTAAATAAAGGGGGAAAGGCCAACTGTGTTCATTTTGGACAAATGAAAAATAAAATTACATGGCAGTTTCCTCTCATAAGACTGTCAAATTTTTTAACTATTTATTTTACTCATTGTTAATGAATGTATAGAAGGAAAATCATTTTAGTCTTTTGAGAGTAAAAGTTGTGGTAAAATTTGGATAATAACTTGGAAATATCCTTTAAAATTATGAATTCATGTGCTATTTGACACAGAAATTTCAATTATTCAATATTCAGATATATTAACACAAGTGATGAATGAGTTACATATATAAATATATTTATTGCTGTGCTCAGTCCCTCAGTCATGTCCAACTCTTTGCAGCCCCATGGACTGTAGCCCGCCAGGCTCCTCTGTCCATGGGATTTTGCAGGCAAGAATACTGGAATGGGTTGCCATTTTCTTGTCCAATATTTACTGCAGTACTATTTGAAAAACTTACTAAAGGTCATTTTGCACTTGTATATGAGGTCAGTTAAAGATATAATGATGTAAAACTATATTTTTATTAAAACATTATTAAGTAATTGTGTACATGTATTGATTTAGAATGGTGTCCAGGATATTTTGATCTGAATGTTCATTGGAAGGACTGATGCTGAAGCTGAAGCTCCAATACTTTGGCCACCGGATGTGAAGAACTGACTCATTGGAAAAAGAACCTGATGCCGGGAAAGATTGAAGACAGGAGGAGAAGGGGATGACAGAAGATGAGATGGTTGGATGGCATCACCAACTGACATGAGTTTGAGCAAACTAGGGGAGATAGTGAAGGACAGGGAAGCATGGTGTGCTGCAGTCCATGAGGCTGCCAAGAGTCGGACATAACTGAGCGACTGAACTGAACTGAACTGAGGTACAGTATGCTCTATTTGTGTTTAAGAGACACATCAGTGTAGTTACCAAGGTCTAGGCATGGGATGGAGGGGATGATTACAGAAGGAGAGCATGAGGGGAGTTTCTGGAGTGATGGAATTGTTCTGTATTCATCCTGATTGTGGTGGTGATTACACAAATCTACACATCCGTGAAAATCCATAGAACTTGGAGTTACATCAGCAAGATTGCAGGTATGGAAACTCTAGACCCTTTTTCTCCTGTGGAAACACTAGCTAAACAACTAAAGACAAACTAATTATAGGAGCTCTAGAAGTCAAAGTTCTATAGTGATCAAGCCCAATGAAAAACAGTTATGTTTAAAATGGTAGAAAAATTCATGCATTTTTGCTCATCCTTGCTCCTTCCTCTCCCTGGCCTGATATTGTAGAGGAGGAGACAGCACCCCAATATCCAGTTCCTTCGTCAAATCAGAGAGAACAGAGTGGACTGAATTTGTTCTAATCTGTTAGCAATCTTCAGAGATTGATCTCTATATCACCTAATTTGATGCCAAGATGGCCAAAAGAAGCTCAAAAGATATCAGAAGGAATAAGCATGGTTACATAAAACTGTAAAAAGAAACAGCTACACAAAAACTACAAGGGGATTAAAAATTAGAGATATCTGGAAGCCAGAGATTACAGATGGAGGAATTCAATAGAATAGCTAAAGCTCCAAGAAGAAGAAGAAGAAGAAAAGAGATTCTTAGAGAAATTAAAATAATTAAAAATAACCATGGAATTTGGGGAAAATTCAATTCACAGAAGCCCAGGGAAGATACCTACTTGGCAAAGGCCTCAGAAGACATGAAGTTTTCATCCTGAGCTGATCACTGAGGGTCTTCTACTCAGAGCCAATATATAAAGATTGGAAGGAGTGGCTGGTTTTTGTTTTTTTTTTTTTTTTTTTTTTTTCTTTTTTGTAATGTGCAAAAATGTTCAATTACCAACAAAGATCATAAGGCATAGGAAGAAACAGGAAAACATGACCCTTTCAAAGTATCCAAATATATCTCCAGAAACTAACCCTGAAAACCCTCAGCCTGCAGACTTAGCAGACAAACACTTTAAAACATACTTTTAAATATGGACAAGGAGCAAAAAAATATCAGGAAAACAATATATGAACAAAAAAAAAATCATCAAAGAGAGAGACCTTATGGGAAAAAAAAACAACTAAATTCTGGAGCTGAAAAATATAGTAACTGAATTGAAAAAAATCACTAGAAAAGTTCAAGAGCACATTCAAACAAGTAGATAAAAAAGAATGATCAAACATAAAGAAATTTGAAATTATCAAGTCTGAGAGGCAGAAAAGGGAAAAAAAATGAAGAAAAGTGAATAAGCTTAAGGAATTTATGGGTCTCCATCAAGTGGACCAATATATGATCATGGGAGTTCCAGAAAGACAAGAGAGAGAAAAAACAGGCTTATTTGAATAAATAATGGCCACATTTCCCAAACTTGATGAACAGCATGAATATGTATACACATGTAATAAGTTCAATGAAATCCAAGTAGAAGTTCAAAGAGACCCGCATGGGACACACTGTAATCAAAAACAAAGACAAAAGGAGAATCTTCAAAGGCGTAAGAGAAAAGCAACTTGTTACAAGGCAAGCTCAATAGATTTTCAGAGGATTTCTCAGCAGAAAACTTGCAGACCAGAAGACAGTAAAAAAGAACTGAAAGAAAAAAAAACATCAACTGAGATGGATACAATTCTTTAAAAAGTATAAAAATAAACAATCATTATTGGTTGTAACTATGGAGTGGGAAAATGGGCCTAGAATGATCCTGAGGTTTTTTTTTTTAATTGAACTATAGTTGATTTGCAATATGGTGTTAAGGAAAGTGAATATATATATATCCTTTATATATATATATATATATATTCTTTAATATACATTAGATAATATATATCCCAAGCTCCTAATTTACCCTTTACACTCCTTTCCCTTTTGATAAATATATATATATATATATATTTCTATATGTGTGGATTTATTTCTGTTATGTGAATAAGTTCATTTCATCATTTTTTGGATTCCAGATTATAAGTGGCATCATATGATATTTGTCTTTCTCTGTTTGGCTTACTTCACTTAGTACGATAATCTCTAGGCCCATCCATGTTGTTGCAATGACATTATTTTATTCCTTTTTAGGGCTAAAAGAGCAATATTGCATGGGAACCTGGAATGTTAGGTCCATGAATCAAGGCAAATTGGAAGTGGTCAAACAGGAGATGGCAAGAGTGAATGTCGACATTCTAGGAATCAGCGAATTAAAATGGACTGGAATGGGTGAATATAACTCAGATGACCAATAGCAGCAGGCAGGAATCCCTTAGGAGAAATGGAGTAGCCATCATGGTCAACAAAAGACTCCGAAATGCAGTACTTGAATGCAATCTCAAAAACGACAGAATGATCTCTGTTCGTTTCCAAGGCAAACCACTCAATATCACAGTAATCCAAGTCTATGCCCCAACCAGTAATGCTGAATAAGCTGAAGTTGAACGATTCTATGAAGACCTTCAAGACCTTTTAGAACTAACACCCAAAAAAGATGTCCTTTTCATTATAGGGGACTGGAATGCAAAAGTAGGAAGTCAAGAAACACCTGGAGTAACAGGCAAATTTGGCCTTGGAATACGGAATGAAGCAGGGCAAAGGCTAATAGAGTTTTGCCAAGAGAATGCACTGATCATAGCAAACACCCTCTTCCAACAACACAAGAGAAGACTCTACACATGGACATCACCAGATGGTCAACACCGAAATCAGATTGATTATATTCTTTGCAGCCAAAGATGGAGAAGCTCTATACAGTCAACAAAAACAAGACCAGGAGCTGACTGTGGCTCAGATCATGAACTCCTTACTGCCAGATTCAGACTTAAATTGAAGAAAGTGGGGGAAATTACTAGACCATTCAGGTATAACCTAAATCAAATCCCTTATGATTATACAGTGGAAGTGAGAAATAGATTTAAGGGACTAGATCTGATAGACAGAGTGCCTGATGGAGGATGGAGGTTCATGACATTGTATAGGAGACAGGGATCAAGACCATCCCAAAGAAAAAGAAAAGCAAAAAAGCAAAATGGCTGTCTGGAGAGGCCTTACAAATAGCTGTGAAAAGAAGAGAAGTAAAAAGCACAGGAGAAAAGGAAAGATATAAGCATCTGAATGCAGAGTTCCAAAGAATAGCAAGAAGAGATAAGAAAGACTTCCTCAGTGATCAATGCAAAGAAATAGAGGAAAACAACAGAATGGGAAAGACGAGAGATCTCTTCAAGAAAATTAGAGATACCTAGGGAACATTTCATGCAAAGATGGGCTCGATAAAGGACAGAAATTATATGGACCTAACAGAAGTAGAAGATATTAAGAAGAGGTGGACAAGAATACACAGAAAAACTGTACAAAAAA
>NW_011494799.1:2712545-2725587 GCF_000754665.1 Bison bison bison | reverse complement strand
TGGAATTCCACTTGAGCTATTTCAAATCCTAAGAGATGATGCTGTGAAAGTGCTGCACTCAATATGCCAGCAAATTTGGAAAACTCAGCAGTGGCCACAGGACTGGAAAAGTTCAGTTTTCATTTCAATCCCAAAGAAAGGCAATGCCAAAGAATGCTCAAACTACTGCACAATTGCACTCATCTCACACACTAGTAAAGTAATGCTCAAAATTCTCCAAGCCAGGCTTCAGTAATACGTGAACCGTGAACTTTCACATGTTCAAGCTGGTTTTAGAAAAGGCGGAGGAACCAGAGATCAAATTGCCAACATCCGCTGGATCATGGAAAAAGCAAGAGAGTTCCAGAAAAACATCTATATCTGCTTTATTGACTATGCCAAAGCCTTTTGACTGTGTGGATCACAATAAACTGTGGAAAATTCTGAAAGAGATGGAAATACCAGACCACCTGACCTGCCTCTTGAGAAACCTATATGCAGGTCAGGAAGCAACAGTTAGAACTGGACATGGAACAACAGACTTGTTCCAAATAGGAAAAGGAGTACATCAAGCCTGTATGTTGTCACCCTGCTTATTTAACTTCTATGCAGAGTAGAGTACATCATGAGAAATGCTGGGCTGGAAGAAGCACAGGCTGGAATCAAGATTGCCGGGAGAAATATCAATAACCTCAGATATGCAGATGACACCATTCTTATGGCAGAAAGTGAAGAAGAACTAAAGAGCCTCTTGATGAAAGTGAAAGAGGAAAGTGAAAAAGTTGGCTTAAAGCTCAACATTCAGAAAATGAAGATCATGGCATCTGGTCCCATCACTTCATGGGAAATAGATGGCAAAACAGTGGAAACAGTGTCAGACTTTATTTTTGGGGGCTCCAAAATCACTGCAGATGGTGATTGCAGCCATGAAATTAAAAGACGCTTACTCCTTGGAAGGAAAGTTATGACCGACTTAGATAGCATATTAAAAAACAGAGACATTACTTTGCCAACAAGGTCCATCTAGTCAAGGCCATGGTTTTTCCAGTGCTCATGTATGGATGTGAGAGTTGGACTGTGAAGAAAACTGAGAGCTGAAGAATTGATGGTTTTCAATTGTGGTGTTGGAGAAGACTCTTGAGAGCCCCTTGGACTGCAAGGAGATCCAACCAGTCAATTCTAAAGGAGATCAGTCCTGGGTGTTCATTGGAAGGACTGATGCTGAAGAGTTTCAGCATACTTTGGCCACCTGATGTGGAGAGTTGACTCATTGGAAAAGACCCTGATGCTGGCAGGGATTGGGGGCAGGAGGAGAAGGGGACAACAAAGGATGAGATGGCTGGATGGCATCACTGACTCGATGGACATGAGTTTGAATGAACCCCGGGAGTTGGTGATGGACAGGGAGGCCTGGTGTGCTGCAATTGATGGGGTTGCAAAAAGTTGGACATGACTGAGTAACTGAACTGAACTGAATGTTCCATGGTACATACATACCTTCTTTATCCATTCATCTGTTGATGGACACTTAGTATGCTTCCATGTCTTGATTATTCTAAATATGGCTGTATATGAACATGGGGAAGCATGTATCTTTTCAACTTTCTCTGGATATGTATCTAGTGTATGTAGGGTATGTATCCTAGTGTATCTAGGCTCATGTGCTAACTCTATTTTCGTGTTTCTTTCTTTTATTTTTTTAGTGGAACCTCCATACTGTTTTCAATAGCAGCTCCACCAATTGGTTTTATGTCTTGTTACTGTTAATTATTAATTCTGTTTCTTTCTTCTTAAAATCATGAGTATATTTTATTTCAAAGTTTAAAAATTACTAATTAAAATATCCTTCCCTCGCTCAAAAAAAAGTGGTATCTATCTTAGCAATGTGTCTTATTCTTATTTGCCCTGGGCTCAAAAGGAGCTCAATTTTAACTCTGTTAAAAGAGGCTGCTTCACAAATGGTTCCCTTCCTAGCACTTAGGAAAATATTTTTTTTCCTCCTTAAGAGTTTAAAGTCAAAGTAATGTTTGTCTTGGCAAATGAATGGGATGTATGGGATGCGGGGTGTGTGTGTGTGCGTGCTCACAGTCACACTTGCATGAATCTATGGGAACCAACAATTACCAACTAAATTAGAATACCAAAGGGGTGTGTCTGCCACCGACCTTAGTGACAACACTTCAGCGAGGACAGGATACAAACTGCTAATTCCAGTTTCTTATGCAAGACTTAAAATAAATCTCCCAGCATCCTTATTCTCCGTGCCACTGAGTTTTACCCACAGTCTGTTCTGTTACAACTCCCAAGGCAGTGTTCGAGGCTAAAAAAGTCACACTTGGGTAGAGATCTAGGTGGGAAAATGTAAGAGATCTCGAGGTGAGGTCAGCTGCTGATGGATGGGGTGCCATGAAAAACAAATGGAGACTGGCATCGCTGAATGTGTCGCAGACATTCCCCAGGACAATCTGTTTAGAGACGCATTTACAACAAAACTTGCTAATAGTGTAGCAGTTTGAATTCTGGTGCACAGCCTCTGTTGAAGATGTAAGAAGGGCTTGGCTTTTAGCAATATCATTTGGAAAGCATTGCTGATTTTCTTCTGCGTGGGCAGATAAGACATTGACAACTTGGCCAAATTTGATAAGAAAAACAATTGTGTTCAGTTGAAAAAAGGGCCTCATTATGGCCTGGGATAGTAGGACACATATTCTCTGTTAAACTTTTGCTGGTTCCCCGGCTGGACTGCTGAATCACTCTTCCCTGCTCCTCCCATCAAACAAGTCAGACCCAAGTCCTAGAGGAAACACAGCTGCCTGGACAGCCCACTGCCATGGTCTCCACCAACAATGGGTCAGGGGTGAGACCTGTAACTTCTTATTTTTCTTAAAGCTTTGTTCTTTCTTGCCTTTCCTCCGTACTACATCTGAGAGGAGATGGGATTTATCAGGAAAGCTTTTTGTTTTGTTGTACACATGCCATGTGGGTCTTGTTCTCTATACTTGTTAAAATTTTTTTACAAGTGAAAGGGACTTTCTTTTTCTATGGAGTATAATTACTTTACAATGTTGTATTAGTTTCTGTTGTACAATGATGTGAATCAGCTACAGTATACATATTATACCCCTTCCCTCTTGGACTTCCCTCTTACCCTTCCGCATTCTACTCCTCTAGGTCACCACAGAGCACTGAGCTGAGCTCCCTATGCTTTATAGCTTTTCCCCACTAACTATTCATTTTACACATGGTAGTATATATATGTCAATCCACCTCCCAATTTGTCCAACTCTCCCCTTTGCCTCGTGCTAAGTCAGAAAGAGAAAAACAAACATGGTATATTAATGCACATAAGTGGAATCTAGAAAAATGGTACAGATCAACCTATTTCCAGGGCAGCAATAGAGACTCAGACATAAGGTCTTGTTCTCTTTAATCAAGAGAGAGGGTATTGCTCTTGTTTCTGTCTTTGCAATACGGAAATTAATTTCTCATCAGTATAAAATGCAGAGTTAAATGTTCACTGCATGGTCACAGAAAAGGGGCATCCTTGAGGCCCAGAGATGTTCGAAACTGAACATTGGTATGTTGTGTACAACAGATATTAGTGTACAACTCTTTGTTTGCTTGTTATCCTTTTTTGGGTCACTGTTGGGGATTGCCTTCCCCCTGACTGTTCACCACCTCATTGCACATACACTTTTATGTCAGGTGTAGGCTCTTGAATGAGTTCAGACACTCCAGGTACTATACTCCTCTGAACATAGTATTAGGATTTTATATGTTCAGTTTTATTGATTTAACCCACATAAAGAGCACTTACTGTGCATCAAGAACTGTTGTAAGCATTTTACAAATACTCACAGATTTAATATTAAAAAGAGCAGAAAGTAGACTCCAACTCAGACAGCACAGGAGTTTTTAGTGAAAGGATTACCTTAAGGGGGCTAAAGGAAATTGTGTTAGCAGAGCAGAGTGAGATTTGGGGCTTGGAGATGGGTCTGTCTTTGGGAGCTGCATTCCTGGAGGGCCTCAGCCAGCACCACAGCTGTGACCCATAGCAGGAGGAAACAAGGAGGAAATATGACAATGTCCATCTCCTCTTGCCCTCCAGACTTCTCCCAGGGTCTCCCGTTGCTCCAGCCCAACTGGAAAGCTGGTGGTCAGGTACCCAGGGTTATGCAGTCCAGCAGAGTCTGAGTACAACACTGGGACAGGGCAGAAAATGAATCTGGGGCAAATGGCCAAAAAAAAAAAAAAAATAGCCAACACACACCTCAACTCATCCAGACACTAGGCAGACAACAAATAACCAAATCATAAAATAAATACCAATTTAAAATTGTTTCTTCCTAATTTTATAGATACACATCTCCTCCTTGACCCTTCCAAATTAACTACTGAAGTCATTATGGTCTATAAATGTCTTAGTTGTAGCCATGAGAATTCAACTAGAGTACCGGATGCCAGAGGGCAAGATGGTTGGATGGCATCACCGACGTGAGTTTAAGCAAGCTCTGGGAGATGGTGAAGAACAGGGAAGCCTGGCGTGCGGCAGTCCATGGGGTCGCAGAGTTGGACACGACTGAGGGACTGAACAGCAACAACCCCAACATGCTAGGAAGGAGGTTCGGCTTTCAGCAGACTGGGCAATGATTTTCCATTTACCATTTCCCTGTGCCAGATGATTCTAGGGTTAATCTCTCACCCTCCCCTCACGCTAAGCCAGCTTGTGATATTGACACTTAAGAAACACAGGGCTGTTTACATTTTGGTGGAGAGCTCATACTATCAATTTGCACATTAGTAAGCCCAGCCATTGCTCTCTTCTGCTGGGATCTATTGAGTGGCAGCTGGAGAGAGATCCGCAGCTCAAAAAAAAAAAAAAAGGAGAGAGAGAGAAAGAAAGAAAGAAAACTTAGCTGTCTGATGAAATGTTTTAAATGCATAGGGTTCACCTTGGGGTTGGCTGCTGTTCAGATTTTATCCATTAATAACACACAGGGCTGCCTCTGTACTCTCCAGGGCTGATAGGAAACTAGTCCTACGTACAGGTCTTTGCTTTGCCTGAGGGAGTATATTCCAAATGCAGGCTGTGGGTTCCCGTGTACACACACGTATGCACGTGTGGGCACATCGAGTTCCCACCACGTAAGGGTGCTTCTTGGAAGTTTCTTTCATTAAATGACACGTAAGAGGATTTTTCCATTATACAATATTTTCTTCTGATAGAACCATGTTTAGGAAAGAAGACAGTGTGTGTGTCAATGTGAATGCCTGACACATAGAGCTCCATTAGGATCTTCACTCATTTCCAGTTAGTTCTATTTTTTAAATTAAGGTTGAATTTTATTGTTTGTAAATTATACCTTAATGGCTTCCCAGGTGGCTCAGTGGTAAAGAATTTACCTGCCAATTCAGGAGGTGCGGGTTAGATCCCTGGATTGTGAAGATCCCCTGGAGAAGGAAATGGCAACCCACTCCAGTATTCTTGCCTGGAGAATCCCATGGACAGAGGAGCCTGGCGGGCTACAGTCCAGGGGATGCAAAAAGACATGACTGAGCAGGCACATATGCATTAAATCTAACAAAAAAACAGTTAGGTAGAAACATACTTTTATATATAAATATATATAGTATACACCCTAAAATGATTGTTTCTCTGGATAATGGGATTATGCATGATATTTATCTTCTTTGTATGCTTTTATGTATTTTCCAACTTTCCTACTTTTATAAATCAGAAAGGTTTTTGTCCATTTTTTATCATAAACTTTTTATTTTGTATTGGAGTGTAGCCAATTAGCAATGTTTTGATAGTTTTAGGTGGACAGCAAGGAACTTAGCCATACATATAGATGTATCCATTTTCCCCCAAACTCCCCTCCCATCCAGGGAGCCACGCTGGAAATAGAAAAGGAAGAAAAGCTCTGAAACTGTGATCCCGTTTCAGTGTTTGCCCTACTAGACCTTATGCTGACATTTGAGGCTAAAGGAGAATTGGAATTGCTACAAGAAAGTGGTATAAATGCATCGCTGTGTTACTGGATAGCATTTGTGTTCTTACCAAAGTGCTTTATTTATTCTCTTACTTTTTCTTTGAGACACTTTAAGAAAAAAAAGATATTTAAATAAGAGTCACGATTAAGTTTCTGCAATTAGTCACGATTAGGTTAGCTTTCAGATGCAACTTGTGAAGAATTTGGCATCATTTGACTAAGAAAGAATTCTATGCACAATTCCTTGGATGTTGATGATGGAGTTATCTGAATTGTGTTGTATTGTTTTCTCTCTTTTAGTGTAAACCAAATAAGTATTTGCTCTGGAGAAAAGTTATTTAAGTGTTATTTAAAAAGATGAGTCTTTAATGTACAAAGCATGTAAAAGATGGGGAATGAAGGGGAAGATGATCACTGAATTATTTACTGAAAAGTTTGGTTAGGCACTTAACATTTAAACCAAGAAAAGAATGGCTTTAGCCCTTGGCAAGTAAGTGAGAAGTGATTTACAAAATTTTCTTTACCTCTAAAAGTCAGTTACTTCAAGTTAATAAAAACATTTTCAACTAAGTCATTTTAAACTTCGTATTTATCTGAGCAACTCTATTAGGTCTCATAGTGTCCAGGGCTAAAGTTAAGCAAAGAAGTGTCCCGACTTCCATTCCTAGAAATGAAATTGATCCTCTCAGAGAAAACAATTATCAACTTTGGATTACCTGTGTTAGATTGAGCATTCTATTTCATATTATCTACTCTGAAAGATCAATCTCAAGCTGAACTGCCCCATTTTTTAGCAAGGAGAGTTCCTTGAATTAGCACGGTCTGGAAAGAATTGAATCTACAGTCAAAACTGCTGTTGAATCAAGACTTAATACTACTGATTCACTAATTAAGTAAACCCTAAAAACAAAAAATGCTAAAAGACCATGATGCTTTAGAAATGTTTCTACACATATGGCATGGTTATTTTTAGAGGCTTCTTGTGTTTTTTTCCTTTTAGCTTGCCATAGAAGTGACATTAAATTCCTGGCTTTGACACTAACTGTGTGACCTTGGGCAAAACACTTAGCCTTTTTAAGTATCAGGTTTTTAAATCTGTATAGTGGAGATAGAAAACACTTCACAGTGGCTATGTGAGGATCAAGAGAGCTAAACTATATTTATTCTTTTTTAAGAGCTTTTGGTAAAATGTCATAGAGAATATGTTTATGGTGTGAAAGAAAATGACCACACTAAGAAAGAAATAGACTGAAGGCAAAATTTTATTTCTCAAGCAGGTCTTCTTGCTATTTAATTATTAATTTCTACCATCCGAAAGGTCATGGAAGGCATAACTGTAACAAAAATATCATTAGAATCATGATATAAGGACAGGAGCCAAGCGGTGAAATTATGAAAACTCCTCTTAAATCAAAGCCATTCAGAGTCATGGGTGGCCGAAGACGATGACAGCAGCATGGCTATGAGCCTCCTCGTTATAGTACAAAACAAGCCAAAACAACAGGGAGAAAATGGGGTCTGCGTGGAAATTCCACACTCAGCATCCCTTGAAGAGAGTTGATGCCTAACTCTGAAAAACCCCTGAGGTTAAAAAAAAAAAAAAAAAGGAAAAGCAACAAATCCCAGCTTAAAAATCTCTCACACTCCCACAGCACCATCCCAAACGCATGGCTGCCTGGAGAGGCCCCTGCTGTTTTTCAAGGTATCAAGAAAAACTGTGGAGAAATGCAAAAGAAATACAGAAGCTAGTGAAGGGGACCAAGTTTGTTCTCAAACTGCCTCAGTCTCAGTCTAGACTATACACGTGGACCTAAGCGTGCATTGTAGGAGAGGTTTCTCCGTATGTAAGTTACAGTGGCAGGCTGAATTTAACAAGGCAGTGTACTCTGAAGGGATAGATGTGATTGAAAGGGGTAGTTTTTAAAATGCATAGATTGTAGGACAGAGAAAAGATGAGAGAAAGAGAGAGAAAGCACTATTTGCAGAGGGCATTGAAGAAAAAGGGGCTTCCCTGCTGGCTCAGATAGTAAAGCATTTGTCTGCAACGTGGGAGACCTGGGTTTTATCCCTGGGTTGGGAAGATCCCCTGGAGAAGGGAATGGCTACCACTCTAGCATTCTTGCCTGGAGAATTCCATGGACAGAGGAGCTTGTCGGTTGCAAAGAGTCGGACACAACTGAGTGACTAACACTTTCACTGTTTTCTTTCTTTCACTGAAGGAAACACTGAAAAATTCTCAGAAGAAAAGTTTGAGATGCATACATTTCCCCACTCCTACTAGCACCACACACACCCCTTCAAAACAAATTCACAAACAAATGGAGTGAGAAAACTAGCCAAAACATCTGCACTTTGATAGACAAGGATTCTTTTAACTAGAAAGCATGCAAAACATCTCATACTATAAAATTAAACAAATGGAAAGTCAAATCCATTCAGAGTTACTGTAGAAAATCAAGAAAAGAATCTCATATATATTAAATGAGCAAAGGTCCCTCAAGGGCAGGGAGACTATGAAAGAGAAGAAACCTATAAGTTAATATTTCAAACAGAATTAAATATACTCAATAATGTACGGAAAGGCAGCATGCACCAGAAAATTCAAAAATAAAGCCAAAGGGGACAAAACACTAGGAAGACAGGAAAATAAAGTTGACGATTCAGGAGAGAAATCAAGACAAAGACAAAACTGACTCACAAATAAAGTGACGCATTGTAAGATGCCCAAGGAAAATAGACTCAGATGACAATTTAATAAGAGTCATTAAAGAAGGACAGAAAAATAATCATGAGAATGAAAATGAAAGGATCAAAGAGAAAATAGCTGAAATGGGAGAAAAGCACAGAAAGAATAATATTTATTTTGTCAGTCTCTAAAGAAGCGGGGAAAAAAACAAAATAATGGAACGGAACTAATATTTAATACTATAATACAAGAGTATATTTAAAACAATGGTCAGAGGAAAATTCACAATATTAAACCAATTCTTTAGAAAAATAAAAGACTGAAAATAAATTCTCAGTTCAAAAACTAGAACAACAAGATAAAAATATGTAGAAGAAAGGAAATAATAAAAGTAAAGATGAAATCAATAGCCAATAGAAAAGCAATAGATACAGTTAATAAGTCTACATTCTGGTTTTATTAAAAAATTAACAACATAGACAAATCATTAAGTTTATCACCACAAAAGGGAGCTACAAAATAAGGAATAACAGCAAGAAAATAACCACTGGAACAGAATAAAACTTAAAAATCATGACAGTACTTTGTAGAATTCTATACAAATAACTATAGACTGGGGTTCAATCACTAGGTCAGGATGATCTCCTGGAGAAAGGAAGGGCTACCGACTCCAGTATTCTTCCTGGGACAATCCTATGGACTGAGGAGCCTGGTGGGCTATAATCCATGGGGTCACAAAGAGTCGGACATGACTGAGCAACTAAGCATGATGAAAATATAGAAAAAAAATCATTTCTTAAGGAAATACATTTGACTGAAATCGGCCCCATTGCAAACAGAAAACTTAAGAAGACCAAATCCCAGTGAAAGAGGAGCAAAAGCTATTAAGGAAATGCGCTGCAGAAATCACTAGGCCCAGATAGCTTCATAGGGCTTTCTATTGTATCTTCAAAGACCAGAGAGTAACTCTTCAAACTATTTCAGAACACTGAAAAGGAAGGAAAACATCCTAATTTTCTTCTGCAACAAGTCTAACACGGATATCTAGACCTCAGAAATGCAGCACAAAATAGAAAACCAAGATTTGTATTTTCCATATATCATAGCAAAAACATGCATTAAATATTGACATACAAAATACAGTGCTACATTAAAAAACTAATACATCTTGATCAAACGAAATTTATTCTAGGGACTGGTCATCTCTCCCACCAGCTCCTCAATTACATATGATGCTCTTCATGCTACTTGCTGGGCCTCCCTGCTTGCCTCACACTTCACACTTGCTTACCTTAGTTTTCAGTCTCTCTGGCCATGAGTGCCTCTTGAGGGTGACATCATTTACTGGTCCTCACAGGGAAAAAATTGGGTAATTAGAGTGCTTTGAGTGAGAGCCAGGTTGAAGTGGACTCAATTTGATATTTCACTCTCAGAATGGAAATTAAAATGAAATTCCAAATTGCATTTGAAACAGTTTACTCTGCAGAGCTGCAAAATCTTGAGTGCTCTGGAATGATTGGTTAATATAATCATTTCTCATTGTATATTCATAACTGAGAATTTGATGTGGAGATGGACAAATGCTTCAGACAACACTCTGGAAAAATTCCTATGGCAGTTATTTTCCCCACAGTCTATTGTGAAAGCCTTCACTCTTTTCCTAACTATTATTTCTCAGAAACAATTTTTGATGTTGTTTTAGAAAGGGCTTTCTTGGCGGCTCAGATGGTAAAGAATCTGCCTGCGATGCAGGAGACTTGGGTTCGATCCCTGGGTCAGGTAGATACACTGGAGAAGAGAATGGCTACTCACTCTAGTATTTTTGCATAGAGAATCCCAAGGACAGAGGAGCCTGGTGGGCTACAGTCCTTGGGGTTGCAAAGAGTCATACACAGTCACTTGGGTTCAATCCCTGGGTCAGGTAGATACGCTGGAGAAGAGAATGGCTACTCACCCTAGTATTTTTGTGTAGAGAATCCCAAGGACAGAGGAGCCTGGTGGGCTACAGTCCTTGGGGTTGCAAAGAGTCATACACAGTCACTTGGGTTCAATCCCTGGGTCAGGTAGATACGCTGGAGAAGAGAATGGCTACTCACCCTAGTATTTTTGTGTAGAGAATCCCAAGGACAGAGGAGCCTGGTGGGCTACAGTCCTTGGGGTTGCAAAGAGTCATACACAGTCACTTGGGTTCAATCCCTGGGTCAGGTAGATACGCTGGAGAAGAGAATGGCTACTCACCCTAGTATTTTTGTGTAGAGAATCCCAAGGACAGAGGAGCCTGGTGGGCTACAGTCCTTGGGGTTGCAAAGAGTCATACACAGTTGAGCAACTGACACACCAAAAAGATACATCCTAGACGATTTAAATATAAATGACTTTGTATTAGTTAATAGTGAGTTCTTCTTTTATACCATTTTTCTGATAATCATGTTTAATTTAATTGGCTTAATTAATTTGAAAATAAATTATTTTCAAACTTCTATTTTAATTGTCCTATTTTTCCCTACATTTCAAAATGGTGTTAAATTTATAATAATAATTATATGATAATATACATTATTTTTTTTTAACAAAAAAGAACATGCTTTAAATTTATAATTCTTCTTTAGGTTTCCTAGTTTTCCACTGAGAAGATAACATTTGATTAAAAGGCCCAGATTTTGTGATGGGATGATTTCCAGGAGAGGAGCAAAAATGTTCCTCTTTATTTATAGCAGGTCTGAAGTGAGAAATTTCTTTGAGAATTTCTTGCCAGGAAAATCTTTGTTTCCCTAAGGAATCCAGTGTGCTTTTTTTTTCATGCTTATGGTGAGAGCTATGTAAATTACTGTGTCACACATTTTTCCCTCATTCCTGAGAAAATCAGACTCTTACTTGATATTTATTTATGGCAAAAAATATTAATTCCTAGGGAGGGAATAGTTCTTTCTCTTTATTTACTGTCTCATTTTACTTATATCACTTTATTGAATATATGTTTTACTATACGTTGTCTCATATTTTTTGGAACTACAGTGAAGAAGTTAAGAAATTATATTTAAAATAATGATATTAATATTCAACTGTCCCTTAGAGTTTGCAAAGTATAGGAGAACACTTTTTGTCACATTAATCTATTCTTTTTCTATATCTTGTGCAGTTTTACAGACTTTCATGCATGTGTTTTATACTTAATATGATCTGGAAAAGCAATATCTTCCTTAGTCACGATCTTACACTTGGAGTAGGAGGAAGACAACGAGGTAGTAAGACTTTAAAGAGGATGAGTGTCTAGGACCACAGAAGAACTGACCCTGAAGGAATAATTTCCACTTTCTCTTTAAAAGCTTTAACAAGGTGTTGGCAATAACAGTTGTGGAGACCCCAGGGTCTTCTGAGACCCTAGGATCATCTTTTATTGCCAAAATAGTCTACATAACAAATAGCTCCACATCTTTGATTGTAGAAATCAGGTACTATTTCTTACGGAGTATGGCAGGTACCACAGAGTCTGCGTGGCCAGAGGAGATACGATGCCAGTGGGTATGGCTGTGTGACCTACAGCGGGAAGAAACAAGCGAACTTGGCCAGTGCTCCAGTTAATTCTCCATCTGTGATGAACAGAGAGACCCGGGCTACCAGTGCAGGCATGGGAGTTTGGAGCACGAGACAACTTCTCTTCCTTTGAAATATTAAAAAGAGCAACCAGTATCCTTAGTAGCATCTACTGGGTGTGGAATGTTCAGAAATATGGGGGTGGGTGGGAATGGGAATAGTCTTGACTGTTATCACTAAAATCTTTGTCTCATGTGTATCCTGAGCAATAAATGCCTGGACTACTAAATGAAATTGGAAGACAATTGTTCCTTAGAAGGAAAGCCGTGACCAACCTAGACAGTGTATTAACAAGCAGAGACATTACTTTGCCAACAAAGGTTGTATAGTCTAAGTTATGGCCTTTCCAGTAGTCATGTGTGGATAGGAGAGTTGGATCATAAAGAAGGCAGAGCACGGAAGAAGATGCTTTTGAATTGTGGTGCTGAAGAAGACTCTTGAGAGTCCCTTGGACAGCAAGGCGATCAAACCAGTTAATCCTAAGGGAAACTAACCCTGAATATTCATTGAAAAGATGGATGCTGAAGCTGAAACTCCAATATTTTGGCCACCTGATGTGAAGAGCTGACTCACTGGAAAAGACCCTGATGCTGGTTAAGAATGAAGGCCAAAGGAGAAGGGGGCAGCAGAGGATGAGATAGCATCACTGACTCAATGGATATGAATTTGAGCAAATGCCAGGAGATGTGAAGGACAGCAGACCTGGCATGCTACAGTCCATGGGGTTGCAAAGAGTCAGACACGACTTAGCAGCTGAACAACAAACTGAATGGGAGGAGCCAAAGATAAA